>NC_056743.1:135753581-135871081 GCF_019279795.1 Protopterus annectens | reverse complement strand
TTGGGCTATTGAGCAGTTGTATAGTAGCTTGCCTATGTTCTTCTTTGGATGATCTACATTCAGAAGTTGCTGGTTAGAGGTGCGGTGGGTTCTAGAAGGGGTGTAGGTAGATAAAAAAAAGTAGTGCGAGCTGGACATAATGAAGGTCTGTATAGAATGGAGTGTATAACTTGAAATTGAGAAAGTAGTAGTAGTTGAGGGAATTTGAGCCATTGTAATGATTTCAGGGCAAGGCAGTAATGGGAGTTGTAGGGGGAGTCAGTAATGAATCTTGCAATTTTGTGGTAAGTTTGTTGTAGTTTCTTCAAGGTAGTAGCTTGTATATTGGTTAGTACTGGGGCTGTATAGAGAAGTGTAGGCAGGAGGAAGGACTGTGCTAAGGAGAGTCTAGCATTTGGAGTAAGAAATCTTTTGTTGCGATAAAGCAGGCCAAGTTTCTGGTGTGCTTTTTTTATTCCTTGCAGTAAGTGTAAGTTAAATTTGAGTTTGTCATCAATAATGATGCCTAACAGTTTTGTGTGTGGTTCAGGTTTTATGATAGTGTTGTTGGAGGATGTTATAGTAAATGTGGATTTATGGTTTGAAAGTCAGCAGGGAAGAAACAGCAAGAGCTTGGTCTTCTTGGGGTTAAGGATAAAAAGATTGTCAGATAACCATTTCTCTGTGGACAGAAATGAATTTTGAGTAAGGGTGTAAAGGTCTGTAATACTACAGGAGATGGAGATGAGTGTAGAGTCATCTGCATATTGTATAAGAGAAGATTGTCCACAAGAGGTGAAGAGTTCATTTGTAAAGATGTTGAATAGAAGGGGACCCAAGATGGAGCCTTGTGAAACACCCATTGGAACAGATATATAGTGAGAGCCATTTGACAGATTGCTGCCTACTAGAGAGATTGCTGGAGAACCAGGCAAAGGAGGAAGAAGATAGCTTGAGGTTAGATAACCTAGTAAGGAGTACTGAGTGAGAGACTGTGTCCAAGGCTTTGGAAAGGTCAAGGAAGAGGCAGGATATTAGTTGATTGTTATCAAGGGCTTTGGCTATGGTATGAGTGAAAGATAGGATGGCAGTGGAGGTGCTGTGGAAGGGACGGAACCCATGCTGAGTGGGAGTGAAAAGGTTGTGTTGGAGGAGGTGGTTGATAAGTTGTGAGTGAATGCATTTCTCAAGTATCTTAGAAAGGGGAGAAAGAATAGCAATGGGATGAGTGTTAGATGGATCAGTGGAGTTGCCACCTTTATGTAGCGGGATAGTAAAGAAGGATTTCCAGATAGTAGGAACTGTAGCTTCATGTATAGATCTGTTAATGAGAATGGATATAGGATAGGCTATAGATTCTGTAGCAAGTTTGAGGAATGTAGGAGGTAGGGTATCGGTAGAGGGAGAACATGGTTTAAGTTTTAGAAGAAGAGATTTAATGTAAGAAGTTGACACAGGTGTAAATGAGAAGAGATTCTGGTTGTCTGGGTTGATGGGGGTAGTGGTAGTTGCAGTGTTCATGTTAGAGGGAGTGAGGTTTTGGATGGTGTCAATGAAGTGTTTGTTAAGTAAGGTAGCACTTTCCAGAGGAGATTTATTCGGGTAAGGTGAAGGGTTAGAAGGGTCACCAGGGTAGAGTATTTTGTTAAGAGTAGTCCAGAATTTGCGAGTGTTGGATCTGTTGTCTAGTTGAGAAGAGTTGTAGTAAGATTTTTTTGTCTTTAGCAACTAATTTCTTGACTAGGTTACACAGCTGTCTGTATTTATGTAAAAGGGGAGTATGCCTAGTTTTAAGCCATGCCTTCTAAGTGCTTTCCCTGTTATGCATCAGTGCTCTCGTATTTTTGGAGAGCCATGGAGCATAGTTTGATTTAATTCTAATGTTCCTGGAGGGAGCAAGGGAATTAAGGGTATTTAAGAAAATGTTGTTAAATTTACTGACCGCGTCAAGAGGGATGTGTTTAAGGATGGACCAATCAAAACTAGATAGTATTTAGTTAAATTGGGTGTTATTGAAGTTAGAGAGCTTAAGACAATCTCTATATAGGTGGAGTTTGTGTGCCTGGGAGGAGTGTCTGAGGATAGAGGTGGGGAGGTGATCACTTAAGGAGTCAGGTAGGGTACATGGGGCCATGGTAGAGGTGGGGGAGTTAGTGAGTATTCAGTCAATGGTGGAGTTATAAGATAAGTCTTTATTGAAATGGGTGGGGGATGTAAGCAGTTGATGGAAACCATGTAGGCTGATACTAGATTGAGGAGAGTTACTTGTAAGTTTGGACTAGTCTATATTGACATCACCAAGAATGAGAATTTCATAGTCTAAGTTGCAGCTAAATCAGGATAGGATATTTTCGAGAGTAGGTATGTTATTTCCAGGGGGGGTGTAGATGGAGGTGTCATCAAATTTCATGTGTGAATTTAGATAGCAGTTTAGGATGAGAAGTCCATCAGGATGGAAGTTGGGGATGGGGATAGTGACAGGAGAGAAGTTTAGGCTATCTGAGTAGAGTATGGCTAAACCACCACCTTTTTTGGGGGATCTATCAGCATGATAGATGTTGTAACCAGGTGGCAGTATTTCACTGTTGTGACAATGTGTGACTTGAGCCAAGTTTCAGACAAGGCAAGGATGTTAGGGTTTGTATAGCCTATCCAGGAATGTAGCTCTGAGATCTTATTAGTTAGACTTTGAATATTTATAAAATATATGAATAGGTGTTTATGAGCCGAAATCTGTTGTATCTGAGTATGGGTATGAGCAGAAGGGGTGGGAGTGGAGGGATGATGAAAGGACTGAGGGCCTGGGTTAGGGTGGATGCCACCAGAGAGTAGAAGGTTATTTGTAAGATGCATGAGTGGAGTATATGGTAAGAGGAGGAAGATGATTTTTGGTTTGGGTTTGAGGGTAATCATTTCATTGAGAAGGAGGGTAAATTTGTGAAAATTGGAGGAGGAGAAACTAAAGAGAGATGGAGAGATAGCTGAGTAGGAAATAGTTAATAGGTTAGTGTTGGAGGTAGAGGTGGGGGAACCTTTAAGTGGGTTGGGGAGGTAGGACTGATTTGAGTGAAATGGGGTTAAATCTGAAAGGTATAAGAGTAGTGCAGTGGCAAAGAAAAGCAGTTGCATTGTTAGGGGGATGATTGAGAGTTTGTATAGCAGTGAAATAGAGTAGGGAAGTGAGGTGGATGGGGATGGAGTACAAGCAGGAAGTGTGTTGTGAGAGGCTGAGCTGACAGGAAGGGGAGGTAATGGAGACTATAAGTGTAACTGATGTAGGGGTGGGTGTGAATGGGGGTAGTGTAGGGGAGCAAAGTGAGCCCAAGCGTAGCGAGGGAGAATGGAGTGGGGCATACACCCCTGGAGAAAATTCCAGAAACAATCAGGAAATCAGATAAGTTAGGTAGATGTGAGATTGAGAAGGCAGGGGGGCAGAGGTACAGGGACAAAAAGACAGAGTAGGTCAGTAGGGATGACATCAAAATACTGGAGTACCAAACCAGGAGCCAGGCACTCGAATAGAGGAGTGCAGTTGTCAGGAGAAGAGACCAGTGAAATGTACAGAGGAGGGCACCGTGGTCAGAGAGCTTGAGAGAGCTGGCTAATTAAGGGTGAAGAGTAGGATGTAGAGAGCAGAGGTCCTTAAAAGAGGATATCCCTGAAGCACAACTAAAATGGTGGTCTCTATTTTTGCATTCCCACTAATATAGGTTCATAGGTTTATTCATTGATCAAGTCCAGACTACTGATTCAAAGGACCATTAGTAGTCTAGCCACAATACCTTAAATCATAGGTGCAGGTTGACATGACTAATTAATACCTAGTTTTGACCCCTTGTAGTCGATATGAAATTTAACACAAAGCAAACAAGAAAAATTGTAATGCGGATGAATTTTCTCAATTACCCTATGTTAATTTCCAAGAAAAAAGTAGAGATATATATTATTTGTTTGCTTTTGTGCTATTACCACTGAGTAATTCCATCATTCTGATGAAAGCCAGGCATAACCAAGGGCTATAGCGCCTTTTCTTAAATTATGTCAGTTTTCAAAAGCTTCCAACTTAGCAAAACAGAATTTAGAAAACAAACTCTAGGAGCCTTAACAAAATATCTACTTCCTATGCATTAATATAAGCATCATCACAGATATGTGGTTCAAGATAATTGAGAACATCCCATCAGTACCATGTTTCAATATCTATCATGCATTCAGGCTCACAGAACATTAGGAAAGGCAGTGATGTCTCCATATTTGAAGAACAAAATATCACCTCTAAGCTTGTAAGACAGGATAACAATTTGGAACTCCTCCATGTCCAACTTACCATTAACAAAACCCCCATGTCACATCATAGCTAACTATAGGACCCTCTCCTAGCCTACCCTAGCCTATACCTCCTGACTAGTATGAACTCCCTATGCATGAGGACAAATGACATTCACCAAAGGGACTTCGACTATCCCTTCATTAACTGGGAGACTTATATATCCCCTAACACATTTGGCCAAAGATATCTGGACTTCATAAATACAAACCCCATGAGCCAGTCAATTTGGTCCCCAAACTAAAGGAGGGAAAATCCTGGACTTGATTCTCACTAATATGGGACCAGTATGGAGTTATAATTTCCTCATTAGTGAAATTAGACCATAAATCAGTCATATTAACCATAAGACTGAAGCTAGAAGCATCTTCAAATAACTCAATATTCAGAGATTATGCAAAGGCTAATCTAATAAAATGAGTGATAACCTGGCTAAATCGAACATCCCCATACTATATGATGACCTCCCTGCATGTGCATGAGTCCTTTTTTGCCAGATTCTATACACATGTGAATAGCTGCATCTGTCTAGCTCCTGTATCTAATAGAGCCCAAATATAAAAAGCCTGTACAATAAAAGAAAAATGAGCATTGCATACAATAATAAATATAATTGTCACAATGTTAAAAATGCTCTTGCTAAACTTTACAAGGAACTCCAGTCCCTAACCAAATAAAGCAACACAAGATAAGAGGTAAAATAGCCACTCAGGCAAAAGACAACAATAAAGCCTTCTTTAACTATAATATAAACCTCAGAAATAATGCCCAGCACTTCACATAGCTGATAGTAAATGATTTCACATATTCAGACCCTGAGGACATAACCAAGCTAATACTGGATAAATTTAACTTTAACCTCACCTCCTCACACCCCATATATTCCTTGATCACATACCCACATCTATACTCCCCATCAGTTCTCCCAAGAAGTACTCTGCAAAGCACTTTTGA
The DNA here is from genome assembly GCF_019279795.1 of Protopterus annectens. Classification (NCBI taxonomy): domain Eukaryota; kingdom Metazoa; phylum Chordata; order Ceratodontiformes; family Protopteridae; genus Protopterus; species Protopterus annectens. Next base: position 135,865,821 of record NC_056743.1, on the reverse strand, counting down.
AGGCCAAGAACACTGTTTCTGTGGGACCAAGTAACATAACAGGCTTCTTACTAGCCAGCATGAAACAGGACCTGCCAATGCCCAAAATGAGGATACTCCAAACAGGCTTTGTGCTGGATGAATGAACAATAGAAAATGTGGGGGTACCAGTGGACCCTGGTAATCATATGTCTGACCAGCTTCATCTGTAAGGCTATGGAAAGGATCATTATGGAATTAATAAACAAGGACTTAGATGTCCTACAAAACTCTTGACCCAAGCTAGATTTTTTTTTCACTGACAAATCCTGCCTACTTAACCTCTCTGATTTCTTTGAAAAAAAATGGATGAGGGTAAACCAGTTCAGACGATAAATCTAGACCTTGCACAGGCATTCAACAACATCCCCAGATATTGTTAATAAATTCTCCCAGTTAAATGTTAATCCTAAGTGACTCATTGTATAGCAAACTGGCTTACAAACAGAACACAGAAAATTAGGGTAGGTGGCTCAATCTCTTCCAAAAGACCTATTGTTCATGGTGTACCACAGGGTTCAGTGCTTGTGCCTCTAATCTTTGGCATTTACTTCTTGGAGGTCAAAGGTAATGCTAAGTGTTTAAAGCTTACAAAATTTGCAAATGACTGTAAACTTGGTGCTATCATACACTCTCTCTAGAGATCACCAACATTTACTCAGAGGGCCACAAACAAATAGCTGGTGTCAAAATCTTGGAGTAAAACTAAACACCAAGAAATTTATAATAGTCTCTTTCAGCAAGCATAACGTCCCCTGTAATTATCACATCAATAACACACCCCTGAAAACTGATGCAGTAGTTATGGACCAGGCAACCTATGAGGACAATAAAGTCTCTCTTGATCACCATGTATCCACTATTGCAAGAAAGTCCGTTTTATTGTGCAGCTTATTAATACGGGTATGACATCTACATCCAGGGATGTGATCATTCCATTGTATTTGGCACTTATTAGAATTCCGCGGTGGTACAGCGGTAGCGTTGTTACCTCACAACAAGAGGTTCTCCCGTTCGATTCTCGGCCTGGCTTGGGAGTGCCTTCTTTGTGGAGTCTGCATGTCCTCCCCACGGTTGGGTAGCGTTCGAAAGACATGTGTGTGTAAATGGGCATGCCTTTGTTGAAGGTTGGGCGTTGAGCTGGCACCTCGGCTTTTCATAAAAATCTACTGCCAATCATTAGCGGACCAGAGTTCCATTGTGGCGACCCCTTATCGGGAAAAAAGACGAAAGACAAACAACAACAACAAGGCTAATCATTTAGTATGTTCCCATCCAAACACTTAACACAACCTGAATGACCATAGTGCTTTCATACCAAGAAAATCAATTGTCTAAATTATAAAAAGTACGATGTCCATCTCAAAGCCTTATTCCTCTTCTCAGTATCAGAATATCTACTGAGAGGTTATCAATGGCTTGCATTCTCACCCTCAGCAGGTACTATCTTCTCATATCCTCTGCATATCTGTGTTGGCATAAACACTGACTCAAGACATCTTAACCTGTCCAACAACATGAATAGGAGACATTGCAGGAACATTTATGTATCATAAAGAACACCACTTCATTGGAATTGTCTTCCTCTCCAACAAAATGTTTCCCTTACTCTATTCAAATTCATATAAAATCTGGATTAATGATGGGAAGCCACAAACTTCCCCAGAGTTTAGCATCCTTTTCCTTATGGACAGGGGCAACATGTAAATGTTCTGAGTTATTTTCACTTAAATTACAAGCAGTAAAGACTTCATGTAAATGCAGGGCTAGGCTTCTAAGGATCTTCACAGATCAATAGCCTAGTGAGTACCTATGATATGTTATAAAAGGTGCTCGAAGGATAATGATCCATTATATTCTGATTTCTGACACAAAACAATACCAACTATCTATGTGCAAAGACACTTTTCACTGTGGATAAGTAGTTATAATAAAGAAAATGTTATGTACTAAGCTATCAAATACTTTTTGCAATGTATACCTTGACATGAGAAAAGTGACGTCTCCTCCTCAAAGTTTTGTGTTGTAACCTGAGATAAGTAAGCTTTTTGAGACTTTAAATAAAAGTTGCTTAGAATGTCAAATGGTTTGAAACTTTAACATCACATGGACTCTTGAGCAAACTTCAGTGCCATGGGCAGGGCATATATACCATTTCTTTAGGCACTTTATGAATATACATTGAAGACTGTCATGAATAAAGACTTTAATTGGGTAATCAGTGCATGGATTCAACTACCTTGGAAAAGACTGCATCTGTACTCAAAAATGTTTGCAACAACTCAGAGCCCCAAGCAATTTGCAAGTGGTAATGGGCCATAGTTTATGTCAAAAGAATGTAAGATGTTGATCAGATCAATGGTAAACATTTTACAGCTGCTTCACCTAACATTTAGACATCAGTGGGCTTGCAGAATAATCTGTGCTAACAATTATGAAAGCTATGAAAGCCATGGGCACAGACAGCACAATATTGCAACTTAAGAATGAATATTTCTTATTTAAGTACAGAAATTCAGTTCATGCAACCACAAATGCAGTGCCTACCCTGTTGTTTATTAATATACATGTAGGATCCAGGTAAGATTTATTAACAACTGATGTCAAAACATGAATGCCTTGCAAACAATTTTAGTACAGCAAGAAGTTGTACTGCAGACCATCATTTATTACAGCAAAGGCTTCAGAAATGACAACTAACGGGAAGGCTAAGTTGTTTTCAGCATTTCAACTATGACTTCTTAAAATGACCGTGCTCGTATCAGTTGCTCAGCAAATGTTACACCTAACTGACAGCTTAAATTACAGAACTATACACAACATGAATTTATATTAGTACAAAAAAGTTTCTTCAGAACACATTCCTATGAAGCAAATAGACAGACCGTCAAATACATTGTAAAACATAAAAAATACAACCCCCCCCCCACACACACACACACACGCACACACATCTCCACAATCTAAATATACGATCTCGGATGTTTCACAGTAAATGTATTAAGGAGAACTTAATCCCACTATTCATTGATCATGCTCCAACACACATGCATTGCTTTCGACAAAGCCGTAATTGATGGAACATTCAGCAGATTCTTTTAAAACAAGAGTAAGAATTTGATGAATGCATGAAACCCATAATAAACCTGCTCAATCTTGTCGAATTGCAACAAGCGGACACAACATAACATATAGGGAAAAAAGCATCTGAGTCTCCATGTGGGAGCACCACCTCATCCCCATTGCTTTAATTTTTTTTCACCTCAAATCACTGCACATCAAAGAAAGAACAATTACTGATAGTTAATACAAAATCTATCTCATTCTTTCTCATGAAGACTGAAAAATAAGCGCACAAAATACACTACATCTGGAGTAACAACTGGAAGCTCATAAGTGAAGCCAGAGCAGTACACAAATAACTGTTGCATCACGCGATGTGCATACGCAGCAGTGTCTTGGGAAATATGACAAGAACAAGTGAATATAACTTGTTTTCAGATCAGTAGGAAGTGGAACATTGAAACATCACAAGCAGCAAGGACCCAAAATCATGGACGTATTTTTTTAAATATTAATGCAGTCCACTTAAAAAGTTAATAGAACAGCAGATTTTGCATCAACAAGCACTTTCTGAGCAATAAGAAGTACAAAACTCTAATGTCTGGCATGATTGGTAGACAGTAATCCTTATAAATTTACCAACAAGTCAAACAATTGGTGAAGGACGGCACAAGAAGAAGAGATAAATTCAGTGACATTCTACAAAATCAGGGGCATCCAAGAGGTAGGTAGAGAAAATAAGAATTGTCAAAACAGCATAACAGCCTGAAACGTGCTGCCAGGTACTTAAACTCTAAGGAAATATGGGATAGGCAAAAAGCTTGACAGAGGAGAAACTCCGGACTCATACCATGACCAGAGAAGGATGAACTATAGGTAGCAGATACAAAGACCAGTGAGTGACCAGAACCACTGAGAAGGATTCATGAGCATTGCTCCACCACTGGAGAGAAGGATAAATCTAACTTTGAGCCATAAATAAATGGACATCAAGATGCATTCCCCACTATTAAAATTTAGTGAATCTGAAAGACTGTACCTCAAATGGATAGTTTACCTGAAGAACCTTTAGAGATTAAAGTATTGGGCCCAGAAAGGCTCAGACGTTCTTTCCTGTGTGCAGAAAACATCGGAAGAGACATAGCTTGTATGGCTGAGCAGTGGAAATATGCTATTATTAACAGCTGATCAGTTAACTAATAAAAGTCTGGGGCTGTAAGATGTTAATTTAAAAAATGCTACCACATACCTAATGTAGTAAGTTATAAAAATGTTCACACTCAATGAGGAGGAAATATAGAGCACCCTAGAAGTAAAAGTGTGCATGCCTGTGTGTGTGTGTGTGTGTGTGTGTGTGTGTGTGTGTGTGTGTGTGTGTGTGTGTGTGTGTGTATGTGTGTGTGACTGTATGTTTATGTGTGTATATACACATATACACACACACATATATATATATATATATATATATATATATATATATATATATATAATACATACAATAGATACAAAGCAAACATACCCTACATACACCAGTATATTTGCTACACACTGGTTTAAACTCAAAGAACAAATGTGAGCATATGACCTGTATGACTAGCCTTTAAAATGTCAGCAGTGAAATCTTGTTATTTAACAGAAATTAATCTAGCAAAGATAAAAAAGCAATTCTACCTTCTCATATATGTTGGCATCTGTTAAAAGTTTATAAACACAGCTACAGATTATTATGAGAAACAAGAACATTTTGTTTTTGTACTGTTTATATTTGACCATGAAGGTCAGAGCTCTTATTCTCCAGGGCCATCAAGCAAACAGATAATTGGCAGCAAAATAAAAGTAAACTAATTTGAAATGAAAAAGGATAATATTTGTAAAAGTTTATTGTAAACATTATGCAGTAAATTGTTTAATTAGCTGAAAGCAGATATTATTGATACAAATTAATTACTCACTGGAGGATTTGCACTACACAAACATGCTTAAGAGGATGAAAAATGTGATAAGTCCATTGAGTCTGTCCATAATACGTTACTATCTGCACACTGCTGCCTCATACATACTTTTCCATTATAAAATGTTTAGTTGTCCTATTTGTAAAATTTCTGATCACTACCACCTCATAATGAATTCCATTGTGCCACCACCCTCTCAAAAAAAATCTTTTCTGAAAAGTTCTCCTTCCTTTCAGTTGCACCTTTCATAGCTCTTTAATACTCTCAGATGTGACAGTGATATTAACTATAAGCCTCAGACCATACAATACTTCAAATAACTCTTACCTTGTACTGATTCTTAGGTACTGAAATTGTAATATTGATTGCAGAGGCAATATGATTTTGGTGCCTCAGTTTTTTTCTTGTATACAAGTGATGCGCTTATGCAGAAGGTTACACTTAGCCACTGTGACAGATGTAATGTGAAAATTATTATGCTGTTTTAAAAACATTTTCAAGAATAGATACATGCAGGCTAAGAAATATACATTTCAGGAGAATATGTCTAACTGCGGTAGTAATTTTATTTTTTTTAGATCCCTGATGCTCTATGCACAGCGATGATACAATCAGAAAGCATAAGAAAAAAAAGCTTGTCCATAATTTCAGCTGAAACAGGTTTTAGGATTTGGTTGATTCCCACTACATTTGCAAATCTATTATCATGTGTAAGTATATATTGAATGGACTTTAGCATTCTGACATATTACTTTGGCATCATAATGCTCTGAAGGAAGTCATACCCAACTACTATGTTTGTTTGTTAACCTGTTAAAACCACTAAGCACAGTATGGCTTTTTTAGATGTGACCTGGAGAAGCACTCTTTTGTTAAGTGGCTCACTCAAAAGTCACACAATAGCAAGGAGAGACTCAGGGAATCAAATCTAGAATGACAGGATAAAGCCTGTTGGCAGCTCATAGCTTTAATTCTCTGTACTAGACTGACAAGCACTGGTCTAGAGTAGTCACAACTTCACAAAATTGCAGAAAGTATAATTGGTCCTCATAGAATTTTAAAAAAGAATTAACACTGAATATACAAAGTCAAAAAATTAAGCATCCCTTATGCCAACATAACTTTAGAAGACAGTATATAGTGTTCTGGTCATATAAAAACAGCAATACTACAGAGATTTGGTTACTACTTGAAATGTGACCACCTTGACTAGATGAAAAATGTTCACCAGGATCCTAAAATAAAAGTATTTTGTTTTGTAAATAAAATAGTTTTATATGAGGAAACACATTTCCATTATTTGTTCTCTCATTTTTTTCCTATAGCAGAATGATGTGCCTCATTAAGTATGAATAAATTAAGGATTCTTATGGGATAATGAACTACACCTGCTACCATTTCATGCTTGGAGCCCATCCAAATGAAGCACAGCAGTTGCAGATTATGCCCACTAAACAAACTGCCCTTACCATTTGTTGCTATGAAAACAGAAGACCTTAGCAATAACTATAAGGATGTGCATGTCCTGAATTACAGTATTTTAAAATCTGGCATGACTAAAACCTCAATTCACTTATGGGTTACTTGTGCCATACAACAGCCAGTGCATTCAGAATTATGTGTACACAATAGGAAGAACAGACATCTGCCTTGCTGAATTATAGATTCATGGGTAGCTACTAAGCTAGCTGCCCTTCTAGGCATTTTAGGGCCAGCCAATTTTCCATTTTGGGCTCAAATTATTCTATCCCATTTAGTTAGACACTGGCCTTAACCATCACAGGGGTGATAATTATATTTTACCCTAATGAGAATAACTAGGATCATGACAAAGATAATTTGATGGGAACCATGCATTGGAGAAAGCATTTAGGAGCTGCATCTATCCATTATTAGTACAGGGTAAGTCCTGGGGTAAATTTTCTGTTTTCCATCCATAGATGCAAGTTGCACTTGAATGTGGACAGGAGGAACTTTGGTTTATGTTGATAGGGAGTGTGGTCCAAAACACAGGTATCTTCTGCGAGATATACCTCCAAAATGTTCTGTTGATGTTGCAGAACAGGTTTAGATCCCTATACTGAGTATTTCTTAAGTCATTTGACTTGCTGTAAATTCATCAGTATTGGGTCTGAGAATAACTTCTATGCCAGACACAGGTAACCTCTTAGCAATCTGTAGGATACCAAGTATAGTGATAGGGCTTTGAGTCGGTCCATGCAAGACATGTTGTTTAGGCCTTGTATCCTTTTAGTAAGATATCTCTGTGGGCATTCCAGTTGTTGCCATGGAGAGATACATGCCAAAAGGGGCATTATACTCAATGACTGGCCTAATGAGGACTGACTAAAGGGGGACAATGACATCCCTAGATCTAGACACAATCCCCTTGTTTATACGCTGTGCAATACAGAAGGACTTTGTACAATAATGGGCACATGTTAAGTCACTATCCATGTAAGTTCCCAAATCTACAACAAATGGGTCAATTCTTAGGAGTGTATTGTTAATGTGGTAGTTCCCTAGGATAGAAGACTTTCCAAGAATGCATTTTTTGTCATGCATTCAGTTTCACCTCATGATGTTGGCACTGGTTTTATATTTGGGACAAACCTTCCTGCAGGATGGCTGTCATTTGTGAATTAAGTCTTTATGAGGAAGGAAACAAGCAATGCACTAAATGTGAGCTCCACTCACTTGATATCAATGCAGTGTCATGTATCGACAAACTTTCACAGGTTTGACTACCACAGACAATATATGAATACAAAATCAATACGGACTTAATGTTAGTGAGTTGTCATTAGGGTTGCCACCTTTCGTTGTGGCTAAAACTAGAGTAAAGCCACACCCCTCACATCACCAGTAACCCCACCCACTCCAACCCTCTCCCTCCCATATCCCGCCCATTTTGCGACATCACGGTGACGTCAATTGTCGGGGAACGCCCTCTTTTTCCGTTCCCGCTGCCTGTTTTTGGCTGATTTACTATGTTTTTTTTTTTTTTTTTTTTTACAGAAAAGCATAGTAAATCAGCCGATTTACAAACTCCGATAGTCTGTTTCCTTTTTTGAAACAGAATACCAGAGTTTGTACAGTGTTTTCCGGACTACCAGAGAATCAGTTTGATTTCCGGATAGTCAGGAAAAAAAATGGAGGGGTGGCAACCCTATGCTAGTGGGGAGAAGATTTGCTCTAGAATGCTCATTCTTTTCCTAAGGATAGCATTTGTCTTACATAAGAATGTGATGGTTGATTTCACATCTGCATGGAATTTTTACATTTTGAATATATACATGCATTTGGGACAATGTGAGTAAGGGGATTTTATTTTCTTAAACTGCTACTGGGCAGTTTCAGGCAAAAGCAATGGGGCTTAAGGTAAAGTCCCCACTGCTGGCTAACTGGATGATAGCCTCACCCATAGCCACACTCTCTGAAGGTTAAAAGTGGCCATGACTAGGGGTGCTGATGGTTAACCAAATTGGCAACAAGAAATCATAAGCATATGAAAAAAAATCATAAAAAACAAGGTTTTATCTTCATTGTGTTGTTGAGAATAAAAGCATAAAACTCTAGAAGATGAAAACCAGCTTCTATACTTTGACATCATATATATATTTCATGAAACATATGCAATTTCTGTGGAATCAGATAAAATTGTGTTTAGATGTTTTTATTTCATCTGTGGCATTAAAATTGTGTCTTACACTTATTACTTGGAAGTACTGGAACTTTCATTTCCCTGAGGAATATTTTTACTTCCTGACAGATTAAGCTTTCAAACAGAATTTGATAATAAAATACAAACTCTGTACTATATAATGTCCTGCATCCTTTAAAGCATGTTTTTCTTGAAACATTAAAATCCTTTGTTATAATTTTAAGGCACTGAGTTAAGCGATTTGTTTTAAATTTGATGAAAGCTTATCTTTTATGGCTATTATTATTATTATTATTTTATCATAATAGTGTCTGTGTGCATAGTATATTGCCTATGTATGACATTTTATTTTATACATCATAAAAGTTCACTATTTTTTCTAATCATTATTTAACATTTGTTAGGCTGAGTTTCTTTTTTTTCTTTTGAAAATTGCCATGTAATAAGTAATTACAGCACAAAATAGAAAAGAAAAAGAAAAAAGACAAAGTAAGGAAAATATAATTTTATTAATAAAATGAATGTGACTGCTCTGGGCTTTCTGACCATGATAAGACTGCAATTTCCAGTTTCATTAATTAAAAGTAACAATAATTAGGACAAGGATGTTTGTCATTTTTTTGTGATAAACTGACAAATTTCGTATTCAAAAGATCATTTAATTGAAACTGTCATTCAATTAAGGAGTACAAAAGTCTTGCCGTTCCACTTTGTGGAGATAATATTAACATAGCTTTCTATCTTCACTTCAAGTCAATCTATTCTTTATGTAAACAATCCAGACAGAATTTCAAAAATATTATCTGTTCTCAAGTAGCAGTTTGAATAATGCCTAGTGGCTAAATTAATTGAATTATTTCCTAACAAAATGTTGGCTACTGATAAATACAGGCATCAGAAAGATGTGCCACTAAAGACCAGTCAAAATTATTTATAGGACCCCCAAGTTGTATAGCTATATATTTTAAAAATATTTTCAGACAAAAAGTAATTATTAATAATGTATCATATAACAGGTTTGAATATGAGCATATCTCCCTAGGTCTAATAAATTAATTACCTATTTCAAAAGAATATGTCAAACTACTCGAGTGGCATCTTCTTCAAAGGAAGTATTTGACAAGACATTTTAATTTAACAGAAATGCTACCTTTACAGTTTTTGCAATCTTAAGCATTATCCTTCATAATGCAATTGTAAAAACTCAGCCCAAACATTTATTGGAGTCAATTAATTGAAAACACATTTTTAGAATTATCTTGATCAAGTATATATATTTACTTCTACAGAAACTAACCTGACAAACTATAATGGAGGTTATATAATTAAAAATAACTGTACACTGATAAATTATTTACAGGATGTCACTCTAAGCAACAAAACATCAAGAGCATATAGAAAAAAAATCAAACTTTAAGAAAATGATATTTTACAGTACTTTAATAAAAGAATTTATCAAATGTGTTGAAAGCTTTACAATTATCAACAAAACATAAGGAAATTTTACTTGACACCATGTCTATCAATATTTTATGCTTACTGGTTATAATCAATTGCAATATTTTTAAGTTACTCATTTACTTGTTACATTACTAGTTAGAAAAAGTACTCTTACTGGCCAAGGTTAACGAATTATTATCCCAATTGCTATAATTTTTGCAGTCAATATTTAGCAATGATACTGGATGAAAGTTATCTGTACCTTCAAAGTGCTAAAGCACTATATTAAAAATTGAGCCTGGTACATGCACTTTATTTGAATATAAGAATTTCTTATGTGTACAAATAATTTATGAACTTATATTAATGTGAAAAATTAAATATATTATGATGTCAGTTAATAGACTGCACTCATGCAATTCAACAGGAGATATGCCATATGCATATTATTTATTTTTACAATGTATAAGACATTTCATTTGGGTTATCAATACCCAACAACCTAAAACCTATTCTGTTGAATCTGCAACATTGCATTTGTGGCTACTCAACACTTTTCTTGAGTTTCAAAACCTCAGACTTAATTATATTATTTAAAAGCTGTTGTAGGAACTATAGCATCCTGCATGTGAGTGCAGATACTTTACCCACTATTACAAAAACAATAACAAGAAAAAAAGAACTTTTGTTTGTCATGTCTGACTTGTAAACTTAATTGAATACTGAAGAGCCTCCACACCAAAAACAGATTTTTTAGAAGGGGGGTTATGATTTGGGATTATAGGAGAGATGTTCTAAAAACCTGTTAAATGAGGTAAGTGATGGGAGTGGTAACTTTGGTACTAACCATATTAATAGAAATATAGTACCACAGTTATGTGAAAATGCTGTTTGTAGAAAGTTTACATGGTTACCACATACAGTATTTTTAGTGAACAGTTGATAAATATAGTTAAATTTTATTGGGGATTTTGTTAAAATCTAAGGAGTTTTCCAATGTATTGTGTAATGTTCCTGTTATTTTGTATAAACGGTGAATAAAATTAAAAGACATATTGATACATAATAGATCTCTTTGATTGCGATGTCTCCCTTCTGGGAATTGAACAACATAGGGACTTCTCCATATGGCAACTGTTTAAGTTGTAAATTTATTGTGAAGACTTTTGATAAAATTAATGGAGTAGAGTTTGAATCACATAAAAGATATAGTTGCAATACAGAAGGTATTATATATGGGTTAAAATGCTCAGGTAACTTATTTTATACAGGGAAAGTAAGACAGCTTTGTCAGAGATATTAAAAAAGGTAAAGCAAAGAGTCCAATTGCACAACATTTTAAGCTTCACCATAATAGTGATCTGTGGGGACTTTAGGGGACAGTTTTGGAACAAGTGATTTCTGTTGGTTATGGTAGTGGAGACGTAAAAAAATAAACATTTGTATAAGGAATCAATTTTTATTTTATGGAACCTTGTCCCCCTATGGTTTGAATGTTGAATGTAATTTAATTGTTTATTTAATTGAATAATTAGTTTTAGGTTTGCCTATTCATGTCTGAATATTCAAGGGACTGCTGTTTTATGCTGATTTTCTTCTTGAAGGCTTTTTATCTGAGACGCAAGAGTGTATGCTGGAATAAAAGTTTTGTTGTTTGCCTGGATCTACTGGCTTGTGTGTGGTTTGCAATTTCACATTTTTTGTTTTATTTTTGTGGTTAAATAGAATAAGAAAAGTACTTTGCTTTAAATGGGGTGGAAGACATTTCCATAGAAGCAGAATTCTCTTTGATACTTGCCTGTTCCTCCAACATGTTCTCTTTCTGTTACAGAAAAGATTAAGACCCCTAGAGTGAGTGTTTATCCCACTGTTGGACTTGTGAATGTGTAATAGACTTGACAGGATAGGGTTTGTTGAGGATCTACATGTGAGTCAGAGGCTGGTCACCTGTCACTAGCCTGTATTATATACTGAGAAGAGGAACGCAGCTTTGAGATGGTCTACATGGTTGTTATGATTTATGTCCCTGATTTTCTTATTGAGGAAGTGGTTAGTTGTTCCATTTGTGACAAGTGTTTGGACAAGTGCATATGGCAAGAGGTGTTTTATGGAATGATAGGTCTTATGATTGCCGAGTACTGTCGAAAGATTAGGGTCTATATCACAAAGTCAAATGATAAAAAGACCAAATGCTATTGTATCAAACACAAAAAACCAAAAGCAGTAAATGTCAAACACACGGAACAGCGATTTTTTTTCCCCAGGGAAAAAAATCGCTGATCCGCAAAAAAAAAAAAAAAAAAATCCAAACACACACACACTTAAATATACTAACTCCGAGATTGCACCACAGTGGAGGAAATGGCAAAGTCCCGAAAATGGCCCAGCAATGTTTTTCCTTGGGGAAAAAATGCTGTTACATGTGTTCGGTATTCGGTGCTTTCGACTTTTAGTGTTCGATAAAGTTATCATTTGACATCATAATATAGACCAGAAAGATTATATCCCTCAACCTGGAAGCCATGCTATTAGTGTAGCTAGGGCATTACGAGAGGGTCAACTGCACCAGGTGCAAATTGTATGGGGGGTAGGAGGGAGGGATCAGCTGATCAAGGTATCTAATGCAATGCTGCAGTTTTAAAAGCTGATATTGCATTTGCAGTCAAACCTGAGCACTGTAGGCTGCTGTGTGAGGTCTAAACTGTAGCAACTCTTTTTTTCTTAACTGAAACATGAGCACAAATATAGCACACAGTCACTAGTGTGTTTTTTTTTTTTTTTTTTTTTTTTTAACTAAAACATGACCATTTTAGTACTCTATGCTGGCAGTATAAGATATTAGAAGATCAAAGATGGAAATTTATTAGGTAGTGGTGGAGGATTGTACTTATAGCTGGTAGGAAGTGGGATTAAATATTGTTTTGTTTGCTAGGAGAAGTTGGGTATAATTTAGTTGGTGAGAATCACACAGTACCAACGAAACACTAGCTACAAAGCAGATCCAAAAATAGGTAATGCTGATGAAGGTAGATACCACAAATTTATTTAAACTTGCATAATGCACAATATAGCTTTTTGTCTGTGTGCAACAGACTTTATCAGAATCTAGAATACACATATCAAATGCTGCTTTTAAATGATTTTCCCCTACCATAAAATGCCTCCAATCAGGTCTTAAAGATATAACACTCAAATAAAACATTGTATATATTGAAAATCAACAATACTAAATACAAACATATGAAATTCACCTTACTATAAATAACCAACCTATCTTTTCTTTATGTTGTTTTTTAAAATAAGCATAAGTTTAATTCCTAAAAAGTACCAAAAACACACACACAAAAACAAGAAATAATGCTAATATTTATTACATTAAAGTAGGCAATAACGGCAGAATGTATAAAACTCTGCACTATAAGAAACCGTACATTAGGGCCTATATTATATATTTGAAGTTTCAAAACTTCGAATCCCATATGTTCGACAACATATGACTGAAGTTTGAAACTTCGAATATATAATAAAACATAAAAAAATAAAATAAAATTTACCTTAACACCCCAAGCAGGAGGGCAAGCCTCCCTGCACCCCCCCACACCCCCCTACTTAAATATACCAACTCCAAGATCGCACTTCAGTGCAGAAAAGAGAAATTCTCCCATTCTGCACTGTATGGAGCTGTTACATTCAACCTTCAAACTTTTCAAAGTTCGATCATATGCTGTCGACCATATGACATTTGAACTTTGAAAAGTTCATACATGTAATAGGAACCCGTACATTAAAAGCTCATTGCCTGTATTGTGTGTGTCACTGCCTAGTAATTTTCATTATATTGATTTGCTTTTGATGACCATGAAGTTCTATCTGGGCAGTACATATTTTCAATGGAGGTCGATGAATATTCTCTCCCAGAAACACCTTTCTTCCAGTTCAAGCCACGCAGGAAGGTGCAAGGATGCTTGTAAGGCTGAGTTTGATGTTACCTTTATGGCAGCCACATAAACAATATATAAATGGAAGAGAAAGCATATCAATTCGAAAAGAGACAGTACAGTGAAACACAACTTTGCAAGGAGTATAATGAGTAATCTTTCATTCATTAAAAAAAAATCATTTATTATCCAGTTACCTGTTAAATCCAAGTTAGGGTTACTAGGGTGCCAAAGCCTTTCTTACAATTCACTAGGCACTACGTAAATGAATTAAATCTGAACAGGATGCCAACCCATTGCAAGAAACACCAATGTCAATGACTTACTCACAGCACAAACATGTCTTGGGGAAATGTAGCTGAACCCTGATTTAACTACCATATGCATTTGACATGTAGTAATCAGGTTTACATAATATAATCAGTAATAGTTTAAAACATAGTTAAAACATTTAAATTATCTGGATGAAGTCGTAACAGGTTCAGAGAATACCATTTCCAGAGCAAAAACACCTCTAACTGTTATATTCAGCATGCAGCCTGTACCCCAGCCCTTTGTCTAATATGCTTTGGGAAAGCTGTTGTGCAAAAATGTTGAAAAAGACATTTTAAATCAAAAGTCTGTCCTCTTAATAGTACACTGTTATTGCAATAAAGTTTCTTCAATGTAAACTCGACTGCAGCGCATGTATCATAAGTACTGTAAATGGCTAGGCTAAAGCATACTTCCAATTTCTAAAAAAATACCAAAAATACATACTGTAAATTTCCAAAGGCTGGCCTACATGGTTCAGCAGGATAACATTACTGTTATCACCACAGACCCAATTCAAATATTATTAAAACACACACATACACAGTAATGTTTCTAATGCTCACTGACTCTTGCAACCTTCTTCATTTGACTTTGTCTACAAATTACAGTTTTGTTTTTGGTGTTGAATTACCTGCTACAGCCTGAGCCGATGGGAAGCAACCAAAATAAGTATCATTTCTACCCCCTCGGAAACAGTTAATTGTATTACATCAGGAACAAACCTAAATTCTGGTCTCTCTTGAAAACGAGACCAGCTTAGTCAAGCTGACTATTGTTTAAATGCAGAAAAAAAATCTGAACTCCACACACACACACACACACACACACACACACACACACACACACACACACACACACACACACACACACGCACGTCTGGAACTGTGACCTTTGTTGAGTTCAGACAATGGAAAAGCAGAAAGGCAATGAATCTTTAATTTAACATTAAAATACATGCATAAAACAAATAAAAAGTAAACCAAATTAAAATGGATGGGTTGCAGCTCAACAGCAACATGACTCACCCCTGTTTAGCGCCTTGCCAGTACACCAAATGGTTAAAGCTGGTGCAGTGTTTAACAGAAGATGCAACAGGGGCTAGTGAAAGCTTCCTAGGTTGTGGCCATATGTCAGAGTGTATTAATTCAAGTTTTAAGTCACTCAACACAATGTATTTAGTCTGATATACATGAAACTATGGGTGGTACTCAGTGTCATTACGCAAATGTTTTAAGGCTATCCATGCTATCTCCAAATGAGCGTAGGCAAGTCGCGATTCATAGAGGTCACTTATGGTAATGAGTGATGGCCATGAATAAATGTAAGAGAATGAAGTCGTAATGAGATGTACATGAGGAATTATGTAAAATAGTGTATGCTAATGAAACAATCCCGCTTTTACTATCCATCCTTAGATATGTTAGAAGAAGAGGAGTCTTGCCTATTCTTTCTGCTTTACAATCCATGATGATGCTGCTGCTTGCTGCTAGCCTCTGTATTTACCATTGTGAGCTGCTTGTCTTGGCTGAGCCAAACCTGCTTACACTCTACAGTGCTTGCCTGCCAAGAAGGCGGAGAAGCAAGCAGAGAATAACCCATTAAAACTTTGACAATCAAGAGATACTAGATAAGTTTACAGTGGACAGGGATATCATAAGTGTTTTATTCAGTATGTATGACCCCCGTAGGGGTACTGGAGGAATTCATGAACTTCCTATCTCTGTGGATACTAAGGTACCTATAGCCCATACTAGACTTGCCTTAAGGACCTTCTAGAGACAGACTGGAGACACGTTGGGTTGAGGATATTGCAGCAGTTTGTGGATGCACTCCTGGTACATGTGGATCAGCACATCTATTTCCCGGTGTCACCTCAGGACCAAGACAGAACCATGTATGCCTTTTATGGGGTACTGAAGTACTCAGTACAATAGATTGCACCATGTTGCAATTAGGGCCTCATCTGCCCTATGGGGGTAGTAGTACCGCAGTAGGAAGGGTTACCATTTCATCAACTCTCAGGCAGTGTGTGATGAACAGGGGTGTATCACCAATGAGTCTGCTCAGCATCCTGGCAGTGCACACAATTCCCATGTCTAGCATATTACTTCACTCTGCCATTTCTTCCTGCGTGGTAGGATGCCTAGTGGTCATCTTGTTGGTATGTGGAAAAATACTTTTTCTCTCTTTTTTTTCATCGGTTCGTAAGTGTGTACTGAGCTAATGGCCTCTGGAGCCTTTACAAGCCTAGCCCATAGGATTACCTTGGCATTGTGCCACCCAACCTTAGTTCCCAGTGCCTCTGTCGAATAGAGCCACTGGAGTGATCCCCGGGGTGAATTTTCTATTTCCCTTCCACTCATCAAGATTTCTCTTGAAGAGTGCCAGTGAGGTGCTCTGCTTGACATGTTTAGGAAGTCTATTCCATAGCATGGGCAGTCTCTGGGTTATGAACCTGTCCCTCCAGCATGTTCTGTTAATTGTGGTAATGAGGTTGAGGTCTCTGGAGCGTGTGGTGCAGAGGGATTGGGATTTCTTTAGATGTAGCATTTCTAACAGAGCTGTTTCAGACATGGCTTTGTAAGTCAAGCAGAGATCACCTCTAAGTAGGCGATATGAGACAGAGAATAGTTGGAGTTTTTTGAGTCTGTCCATATAGGACAAGTGTTTAAGGTCTAGGATCCTCTTTGTGAGGTACTTTTGTGGCCTCTCCAGTTGTTACAGGTGTCTGGTAAGGTACATGCCAAATGGGGCATTGTACTCAATGACTGGCCTAATGAGGGAAGAGTAGAGTGAGACAATGACCTCTTTCTTCCTGGATGAAAAACCTTTAGTAATGAGATGTGCCACATAGAAGGACTTTCTGACCACAGTGGCAACGTGGTGGTCACAAGAGAGGTTGCTGTCAACCTGTGTTCCCAGATCTCTTATAACACCTTCCGTGTTCAGTGGACTAACATCAAGGTAGTAATACAGTTTTATTTAAGCAGTTATTCATGGTAATATGTATTTCTGAATACTAAGCCACTTTTTTATTTGTTTTATCTCACCCCCCCCCACCTTATTTTTTTCTCTTTCTCTATTTGGTCTTTCAGGTGATGCTGGATATCCGCCAGAGCCATGGCTCATGACACCACTGAGAAACTGAAGTAAATCGGCAAAACAGAAGTTTAATATAGCCCTGTCCAAAACCTATAATGTCATTGAGAGGGTCTTTGGCCTCCTGACGAGAGTTGTTTTAGGCACCATGATGAGACTGGGTGTGCCCTTCAGTATGACCCAACTACTGCATGCTGCATTCTACACAACATGATCATACACCTGTCTGGGGGTGAAGTGACCCATGCTGACAATGCAGCTCTCAGCTCAAGTCCTACTATGACTAATCATGACTGGCTGGAAGCAGTAGTAAGTGACCCCATGCAGTAGGCTTGTGCACAAATTCAACTGTGCAGGTAAAGCAGCAGAATCTAGTCTAGGGCTATGGACAAGACATTCAGGTTAGTGTTTCCTTTTTTGTAACAACACAGAGTATAATTTATACATATACTGATACCTGTGAGCTATGCTGCTTGGTGTGAGACACACAGTATAACTGGTGTCTGCAGTGATATATTTGGGCTATGCTGTGTGGTGTGAGACAGAGTATAACTGATGCATGCAGTTCTATGTGTGGTCTGTGCTGCGTGGTGTGAGACAGAGTATAACTGATGCATGCAGTGCTTTGTATGGTCTGTGTTGTGTGGTGTGAGACACAGAGTACAACCGATGCATGCAATGATATAGTTGGGCTATGCTGTGTGGTCTGAGACACAGTATAACTGATGAGGCAGTGATATATTTGGGCTATGCTATGGGGTGTGAGACACACAGTATAACACTAGTGCCTGCAGTGATGTATGTGGGCTATGCTGTGGGGTGTGAGACACACATTATAACTGGTGCCTGCAGTGATATATTTGGGCTATGCAGTGGGGTGCATGGTTTTCTCACTGTTCATCTGACATTCTTTCTAATCTTTAAAAAGATATTTTTTTAATTTCAGAACAGTTTTCATATTATTGCTTGTAAAAATCATACGTGAGTGCTCACTGACTCTTCTTCAGTGATGGAAGGCATAACATAACTACTAATCGCATTTTAACCCCTATGCACAATAAACTCTAGTGAGGTGGTTTACCTATGTAACCACATACTGAATGTCAAGTGGTTCTGTTAGTAAAAGTGTTAATTCAGCATCAAAAATGCTCATATCTTGCATTTAAATGAAAGCTTATCATATTGTTTTTTATGTTACACAATGTTTTCTCAGTTTGAAATATGTTCTGTGTTAAGGTACTGCACATGAAATCATTTTAATTTGCCATATACAATAATTTGTGACCTCAGAGAAACATTTTAATCTGCAATGTTCTTATTAGGGTTTCTCTGTAAACTTTGTGTATTGCTTCTTTTAAGTTGCAGGTAACGGACATCTGTAACAATTTCAGTACATAAATAGCGTTAATCATTGCAATCTTATGTTATGACATACAGCTTTCTTTCCACAGTTCAAGGGTTTAAGCAGTACCATTACAGGAATGAAATGAATACAGTACAAAGTGTCCTAAGTCTCCCATGCTTTTTTTAAATAATGTATTTATCTTCAAATTAAACATTCACCTGTGTTTGTGAAGGTAAAATTTTGAGTAACAGAAATGTCCCACTTGATTCACAGTAGGTCAAGGTCAAATGTGTCATACATCTCCTAAAGATAGGCTAAGTGGAGGTGTAAGTGATTTTGAAAAGGGGCTGTCATGAGAACTGGATAGTGAGTTGGTCCAATGTCATGACCTCCTCAAATCAGGAGATCCTGTAGACAATGATGTGACAGTGCTGCAAGATAGGGACTTTGAATGAGAGGTTCTGCTAGATGTAGATGAAGACTGATATGGCCAACGTGAAATCTGTTGTCCCCCCCCCCCCCCCGAGTAATTGCAATACTTTCTTGCATAGCACTTGTAGTGTCATGTGATCAGTTCCTACATGTCCTGATAGTACCCCATCCTCTTCCCCTTTCAAGATCGACACCTACTTGAGTCTGATAAGTCCTAGCTAGTGTACAAATGGAGGTGGCCCCAGATGCTTGGTGTGCCACAATACTACTCATGAGTAAGATCATGGCATTATCCCTGCTGTCTACCATTTCTTGTAGTGCTGGAAATCCTCAGCTATTCCCTGGCGGACTCTAATCATTTCCAGCTGACTCTCTGTGGCAGTGCTCTGAGCCCTAATAATGTCAAGGCACATTTGCACCTTGGCAGTCAATGATTTACATGTTTCCTCGGGTAGCTGTATCAAAGTTCTGCACCTGGCTCCCCTCTCTAAAGGTGTTAGTATGGACCTTGTTACCTCTGAATGTCTGCCATCATCCTGAAACTGTTCACCTGTGTTTGGAGATATTGCTGTAGAAGTGCTTAGGTTTATTCCCTGTATAACCCACACTTTAATGTCATTATGTGCTAGACTTTGTAATGCACTGTCATGTTCTGCATTGTTACTAAGATACTGTGGGGTATGATATCATGACATTAAACTTGGGGACTGCAAGCCACTTTCCTCAGGCTGCCTCATAAATGTAACTATGTCATCATAATCATCTTTAACAGACATTGCGATGATGATAGCCTTCAAATTTTCTGCTATAGTGGAACTGTTTGCTACTGCTGCTGATCCTGAAAAATTATTTGAAAACATAAACAATAAATTAAAAGCATACACTACTGTGTGCTAAGTAAGGACATTTGGGAGAGACTTACCATATATACTGCCTTCATTGCCATTCTGTGTACATGTGGAAGGTTCCCCTTTTAATAGAAATTGTCACTTGTTGAATGTAATCATTCCATGTCAGCAATCATTTCTATATATAAGTATATGTTACTGTTTTTAACCAACCTTCCTGAGTAGATGTATGTTTCTGCTGCAGATGCTTGTAATAGCCAGTGCCCACCACCTCTGATTATTCCAGTGCCTTCAACTCCCAAGTCACAGTCATCCCCATGAATGGAGAGGAAGGTACTGTTCAACTGGCATTAAAATCATAATTGATGGAGTCCCACCCTTCCACAAAGCACTGGTGCAGACAATTGCATTCTGCCTTGCCTTGGCTGTAGCATATCCTACCATGTCATTTGTTCTCTTCTTGCACTGTGTTAATGTACGGTTTCTTTTAGTGACTGCACTGTTATCCAGGACAACATAATTACAGGCTTTTGTCCTCTCAGTTTGTGTAGGCCCCTACCTTTACTAAACAAATATTTGTCATATGTCCTATTGGCTGCCATTAAGCTTCAGTTTTTATCATGCTGAACTTGTCCTTTCTCTGCCTTGACCCCTGTTCTGCATCATTACTGCACATAAAAAAATATGCCCCAGCCATTCACAAAAATAACATTAGATACAATCATTAGTCAAACGACAGCAATGAAAGTGTGCCTACCAAACCTCAAATAAAAAGCACCAAAAAGCGTATGTGTCCAACTAAGAAAACAAATGTAATTAAAGCACCAAAAACGCTGCTTCAAGCACAGTATGAACAATAAATCCCAAAAAAGGCGATCGGATACTAAAAAACACACTCCTTTAATGAAACGTTACATGTATTTAGCGCTTTCATCCACATTAAGTGGACTTCATCAGAATATATAAAATCAACTACTGAAGGTTTATATAACATTTTTATTTGGCGCCAGTAGTTACTGAACCAATGAAAATTAAGAACTCTTAAAGAAATATCACAATTTGAGTTCTGAAAATCAAGGATCAAGGGCAGATCTTAGAGTTCTGTATTGGGTGTATAATGGTAAGATGTTTGTTAGTGCTGGGAATTTAGTTGGTTTAAAAATAATCTTGTGAGCTGTGGTGAGTTGGAGGTAGTCAGGTTGGTTGGGAAGTTCTAGTCATTGCAGCTGGTGGAGAGGTATACAGTGGTGGGTGTAGTATTTGGATGTGGTGGCGAACTTTGAGATTTTGTTGTAACAAGTTTCCAGTTTAGAAGAGATGGAGAAAGATAGGTTGGTTAGTAGGGGAGCACCATACATCAGTGAAGGTAGTAAGTAGGTAGTGGTGTGGGTCTGTCTTGTTGAAAGGGAGAGGAAGTGGGAGTTTCTGTACAGGTTCATAGACCATTTGACCTTTGACCAAGGCTTTCTCTTAGCAAGGTGGATGAGAACTTTCATAGTGCAATAGAGAATTTGAATAAGTAGGTACTAGAAACAAATTTATTGTTGGTAGGTAATTACGGTGGCATCCAAATAATATAGTTTATCACACATTTGGTGGGTAAATTGTAAAAATAAAAAGTGGCAGAGTTGATATAATCTATAAAAGGTTTTTACCATAATGTTCCATCTGTGTTGCTGATCTTCATTCATTCATTACTGATGGGTGTCGGTTCCGTCCTCGGAACCGAGTCGGCCATTATACCAAGCTCGCGCTAGCCAAAAAACTCTCGAGCTAAGCCTTTATCCATAGTGCCCCTCTCCATATTACTTCAGATCAAGTTTGCCCATAAGGAAAGGACAGATTATAGAGAGAAAAGTGGAGGATTTTTTCTGAGCAACTTCCTTATCCTAGGATAGGCCATAGCCAAACCTCCAAGAGTCTTTTGGAAGGGGATGGTGGGTGGGTTGTAATGAATGAATGAAGATCAACAACACAGATGGAATGTTATGGTAAGAACCTAACTTCTTTATCTGATGTTGTTAATCTTCATTCATTCCTTACTGATGGGACAGAGTCCCTAGCTACCTTGTTTCCTAGGAGGCCCTATTGAAGAATATTCCTGAGTACCATTGAACCAAAGGATGCTCTCCCCCTGGAGACCATATCCAATTTTTAATGAGTGATAAAGGTATGAGAAGAAATCCATGTTGCTGCTGCACAAATGTCATCCATGGATGCTCTTGCATGGAAAGCAACAGATGTTGCAACTGATCTTGTAGAATGTGCTTTGATTTTAGAAGGTAAAGAAACGCTGCTTCACTAATAAGTAATAAAATGCAATCTCTCAACCATTTAGACAATGTAACTTTGGAAACTGGTTTTCCCAGTTTTGGGCCCGAGTATGATATGAATAATTGATCAGACGTACATATGGATTTAGATCTGTCAAGATAAAAATGGAGTTGACTGTGTACATCAAGCAAATGTAGTGTATACTCTCCTTTGTTTGAGAAATTTGGAAAGAAGACTTGTAGATCAATCACTTCATTAATTGTCAAATTAGAGATAACCTTAGATAAAAAGGAGGGGTTAGTCCTTAGTGATACTCTGTCCTTATGGAAAATCATGTAGGGATGTTTAATAGATAATGCCTTTAACTCAGAAATTTGTCTCACTGAAGTAATAGCCACTAGGAATAAGGTTTTCTAGGATAAAAAGTTTAGATCACAATTGGCAGCAGATTCAAAAGGGGGATGAGTTAAGGCTTGTAAAACCCATGTTAAATTCCATGGTTCAATTGGTTGTTTGAAGGGGGTCTAATATGTAAAACTCCATTCAAAAAGGTTTTACAGAGATGGTGAGAGATTAAGGATGAGTCTTCAAACTTATTGTGGAAGTTAGAAATTGCTGCGAGGTGTACTCTAATTGAAGAAGCTGCAGCTCCCGATTAAAGGAGATTAGATAGGTAATCTTAAACTGTTGATTGCAGTGCTAAGAAAGGATTTATCCCTTTCTCGTGAGACCACATAATGAATCTCTCCCATTTACTGAGGTAAAGTTTCCTGGTGGAGGGTTTATGGGAAGCCAGAAGAATGTTGCAGACAGGGGAGGACAAGTTGTTGTGCCTGGCAATTACCGGAAGTGGAGGACCAGATTGTCAGCTTGAGGTTTGATAAATTCGGATATGTTAATCCCTGTGGATGTGATAGTTGTCCTGAAGTTGGATCCAAAATCCAAGGTTGCTGTAGTAGGTGATGCAAAAGGAAGGGAAACCAAATTTGTTGTGGCCAGTAGGGAGCAATGAGGATCACTCTGCTTTTCAACCAATGGACCTTCATCAAAAATTGGGGAATCGGTGGTATTGGTGGGTAGGCATAAAGAAGTCAATTATGTACAAGAGCATCCCTCAGGGACTCCCCCCTTTGGGGGGATTAGGGCAAAGTAACTGCTGCATTTGTGGTTTGAGGGGGATGTGAATAGATCACAGAAGGCTGGCCCCAGTGACTGAAAATCTTCTTCTCTATTACAGGATTGAGGGACTACTTGTGAGGCAGGAGAATGCATCTGCTCAACTTGTCTGCAATTACACTGGAGTTTCTGGGAATGTGTGTTGCTATCAGGAAGCAATCACCCATTGCCAAATTATCATGGCATCTCAACAGAATGAGTAGGACTTGGTTCCGCCTTGTTTGTTGATGTACCGGACTACTGAAATTTTGTTTGACTGGATGGCAATTGTTCCTAAAGGGAGAGCAGACTGAAACACTTGCAACACTAGAAGCACCACCCTCAATTCTAGAACACTGATATGCAGATTGGCCTCTATGGATGATCAAGTGCCTTGGACAGTCTTTCCCTGGTAGTGCTCTGCCAATCAGGGAGGCATCTGTGGTCACTATGGCTTTGGATGAGAAGGGGAGAAAGGTCAACTCCACAGGTTCTCTTCTGGCTTCATCCACCAACATAAGTTTTGTTTGCAGCGATTTGTTATCCTGATCTGAAACATCATGGGGAGATGCAACAGGGACCATTGTGTTAGCAAAAGCCACTGAAGAAGCCTCATATGCAGTCTTGACAGTGGGACCATCGTTATACATGCTGCCATGGACCCTAGTAGTTGATGGACTGCTTGAACTGGCATTTTGTCCTATCACTCAGAGTTGCAATCTGAGTCTCTGTATCCTATGAACAGGGAGGTAGACTAAGCAAGATTGGGTATCAAATTCTGCCCCTATGAGCTCTAGTCTTTGAGAAGGGATTACTTTGCATTTGTTCTTGTTTACCATTATCCCTTGTTGTTTCAAGAGACATAGGTTGAAATGGATTGCTAAGACCAGTAGATGCTTGGTTGGGGCAGTGAAGAGCCAACCGTCAAGATATGGAAACACCCAGAATCCTTGCAGTCTCAAGTGAGCTGTTACCACTGCCATGCATTTGGTGAACACTCTGGGGGCTGTGGAGAGACCAAAGGGCAATGCTTGGAAATGGGTAGTGATTGACTCCCAGCCAGAAGCGGAGAAATCTTCTCAAATGCTTGTCCATTTTTATGTTGTAATACGCGTTCTGAAGATCTAAAGACCACATCCAATTATCTTTGCCCAGGAAGGGGAGAATATATTGTACTGTGACCACCCAGAATTTCTCTTGGATGAATTTGTTTAGGATGCTGATGTCCAGAATTGGCCTCCAATCCCTTGTTTTCTTTGGCACTAGAAAGGACCTTGGGTAAAAAACGGATTCTATTTGATCTGGAGGGACTGTTTGGATGACTCTTTTTTGAAGCAGCTTTTGGATTTCTAGAGCTGCTGATTCCCTTTGAGTGGGTGGCATGTCAGGAATGGACCTTAAAGGCTTTGGGAAAACATTGAAGGGAATGAGAACATCTGGTAATTATCATCTGCACCCAAGAATCTGAGGTTATTTATCTGGGGTTATTTTTTGCCGGACAAGGTGGTGCAGAGAAAAACGACTCCCAACTGCTTCCAGAGGTAAGCAATCAGGCTGTTCTTCAGGAGCGCTGGTAGGACTGTCCAGAGAAAGAATCTCTAGACCCCTGGTTATGCGGACCACCTCTGCCTCTAAAGGGGCATCTTCTAGTTGAGGTCTCCCCTCTACCCTGGGGGATTGCCATGTGCGTCATGGAAAGGACCTTGGGATTTTTTGTGGCACATCTTTCCACTCCTCTCATTCCTAGAAAAGGATCGTTGGGGTGTGGAAAAACATATGCCCATAGCAGACAAGGTCTTACCGTCATTTTCATAACTAGCTAAAGTGTCTTTCACCTTTGAGTCAAAGAGAGATGGGTCACACAGACACATCCAGGCGGGACTCTTCTAATAATGCCTGCTCCTGCTGCTCTAGCCACCCCTTTGGTCAAGTGTGAATTCACCCTCATGGATGAATTAGAGATGGATTCCAGGGTCACAAGCTGTGAAGCAACTTTGTCCTGTACTTCATCAGACACTGCTCCTGCCAGGGTTTCTTAAAGTTCAGTAATCAGGTCTCTCTGAAGCAGAGTAAAATGTACCAGGTAATTCGGGGACTGGATGGCAAAGGCCACTGAAGAATACACCCACTTACCAAGTCTGTCTATCACCTGACACTCCCTGTTTGGAGGATGGACAGTAGTGCTCTCCTCGGGAAGTTCCTTCTTAGTGGCCACCGCCACAACCATAGCATCTACAGGAAGGTCCTTGGACCAGTGAGGGTTATTCTCAGGGGGTGAAAGAACTTTGTCTGGCCTCTGGGTCGTAGGTTCAATGGTATCAGAACTATTCCATGCACACTGCACAATGAGCTTTATGAGTTCATATGCAGGCGGGGTCACCCAGGAGGTAGAGGACTGGGCTCGGAAAGCCTGTAAGAATATAGACTCCTCGGAGGAAGGGGTGGTGGACTTCCAATCACCCCACTGCTTCAAGATTTCCAAGATGTCTGCAAAGGAGACATCATCAGGGGGTGATCATGGGGACCCTTCCCTTTCATCTAAGTCTATATCTTCGGTCAAGGATTCCTCTGGGGAATCCACATGCTTCCTCTTGCATGACCTCTTGCAAGGAACCTCCTCAACGAGAGCATCCGAGGAGGATCCTGCAGAGGGGGAACCTTGCTTAAGGGTGTTTTGAGGTTCCTGACCCCAGGTCCATGAGTAGTGGGCTGTGTCAACTGTGGCTCAGAGGATGGGAGATGATGGGCCTCTGACACCAAGGGGACCTACTGAGAGGCTGCAGAGGCCAGAGCCCTCTCCATCACCTGGAAAGCAGGTCCTCCCAAAGAGGGTTTGGAGCCCAGAACCAAGAAAGAATCTCAGGACGGGGTCACACCTTGCATGAAGAACCCGCCACCAGGGAGGGAGCCACGGGAGGAGATGATTCTGTTAGGGCAACCAGAACCATGGCAGACTTACAAAAAGGAGATGCCATGCCAGGGAACATGGTTCCAACAGACCAGTTTTGGTCCCAAGGAAGGCCTGGCTCAGAGAGAGAGAGAGAGACAAAGGCCAAAAGGTAGGCTCTAGTACTGTGGTAAGATCTACCATTGGTACCGAAGAAGCCAGAACCGGGGTTGGCATTGGTGATGAGTGCTCTGAAACCTTCAAGGAGGTTGAAGGAGGAAAATATTGTGGAGTCCTTGGATAAAACCCCTAGGCTCCGAGCGGGAGGGAAGGTTTGATTAGAGTAGATAGATCTCTGGCTGCCAAGAGTTGATCCATGAGCCTCAATAAGTCCAGTTCTGAAAGCCTCTTTGAGGATCACATAGACATCCCCGAAGGTGAAGTGGAGTGCTCTAAGAAAGGGCTATAGTGCTGGCCAACAAATGGATCCACTGAGGGGGAATATCTGGTCCGGGGTGTTATTTCACCTTTTGGCACCAAAGTTGAAAACCAATATGAAGTACAGGGATGGGGGAAGTGACTGGTTCCGGGATGACTATTGGTGCCGAAAGATGAGTCAGTGCCGAAGTTGTAGTAATTGTCAGTGCCATTGTCAGAGTAGTCACAGGTGCTGAAGAAGATGACTGCACCAAACCTGGTTGCTGTCTTGGAACTGAGGACAGTGTCGAGGTCAGAGGTTTAGGCCTCTGGGCCGAAGATGGTGCCAATTTAGGGGCTTTCTGTTTCGGTTCCGATTGTTTAGATTCAGAGTCATGAGGAGAGGAGTGTAATGATTTGCTCCTCTTTTTGTGTTCTCTCTTGGGAGGGGGTGAGCCCTCAATCTCAGAGACAGCCTCCATGAAAGGAGATTTCAACAATCCTTTTAACATTAGCTTACTTTTTTTGCTCCACAAGGACGCGGGAGCTGAACCCTTTACAGAACTCACAAGGGGGTTTCACAGAAAGGTGAGGGACCCCTAAACAATAAACACAAGAGGTATCATTATCCACTCTGGGCATTTTTCTACTACACTGATCACGGTGTTTGAAGCCCGTGGTACCTTTTTTATCCGACATATAGTAACAAAAAACAGGCAGGAAGTTATATAAGAAAATTACACTAAAGGATTTTTTTTTTTTTTGTAGGAGTAGAATACCAGCAATGGTAAGTTAAGTACCCAGAGGGTAAAAGGAAAAAGCCTGTACCAGCGATGGTACAGAGTACCAACTTTGATAGAAAAGGGAGAAAGAGTAAGGGGGAAAGAGAGAGACACAAATTACACTACAAAATATATGCGATTAACAAAAAAGGAGAAAATTACAGTTTTAAGAAGGAGACAGACTTTAAGTAAGAAACTTTGACAAGAAAATATTTGACTCAGCTGAGAGCCTGGTCTGACATGTCTTGTTTTGTTTCGTATGTGACAAATGAGATCTGAGGTAATATAGAGAGGGGCACTATGGATAAAGGCACCCATCACTAATGAATGAATGAAGATCAACAACATCAGATATATTATTAACCATTCACTAGAGCCTGTCTATAAAATACATATGTCATCTAGGAATATGGTGTATAGTTTCCAATAATCCTTAAATTCAGAGTTGAAAATATATCTCTTTTTCCATTCAGCCATCAGTAAATTAGAGAAGGTTGGGGTAGATGCCACCCTCATAACTACTCCATTTATTGTTGGTAATATTCTCCTTCAAAAAATATAAAGTTGTTCTTTGAGGCTACTTGCATTAAACCTACCAATAAATTACAGTTTTTATTAGGTAGTGAACTTCTCAAGCAACTGAAAGAGGAAACACAGTAGAAAACGGCTCCAGCCAGACGTTTATTGAAACAACTCAAAACATAAAAAGTACATGAATCCAGAGTTAAGCGCTTTCACCTATCGTATATAGGCTTCATCAGAACTAATCAGATCTGAAAGGGGGTAGCATCAAGGATTTATTAAGCTATAAAGAAATATGGTGGCAGTTATATACTGATGCAGCAACACCACCAGGATTGAACGATACTATAGCCGTAAAACCCTTGTTAATTAGATAATGAGGCGATTGTTCTTGTAATTAATCATAAACATCAAAAGAAATTTTTGTGTAACAAATTATATTAATTTTTTGTATATTTATATCTTTTAAAAAATTATATAAATATTAATCTGTTTATGTTCTTTCGATAATGTAGATTTTATGATTTTATGAATTTTATCTGTATTTTTCAGTATTGATTAGTACATATATTTTGAATTTTATATATTGTAGTATAATGGTATATTTTTAACAACAAATTAATACTGAATTCAGTAGTATTGCTTTTGACACACTACAGTGTACAATAATTTTATTATGTCACAAGTCCACTAATCAATGTTCGATGGAAGTGACATTTACGGTTTAATAGTTAATATTATGTAAGTGAATACATACTAAGTACGCACTAGTTTTATTTGACTAACAGTATAAATAGTGTTAACAATCAATTGATTTTATTAAACATTTATACACATATATTTATATTTGATCAATCTTTAACAATAATCAATTATTTATTA
The DNA here is from genome assembly GCF_019279795.1 of Protopterus annectens. Taxonomy (NCBI): domain Eukaryota; kingdom Metazoa; phylum Chordata; order Ceratodontiformes; family Protopteridae; genus Protopterus; species Protopterus annectens. Next base: position 135,836,788 of record NC_056743.1, on the reverse strand, counting down.
ACAATATATTTACAGTTCATTATGTATGAACATCAAATATAGTGTAGTATTGACAGTAAATTATTTACAAGCAACTTTGCACATTATTTCCCTATAGTATGTGTTTTATTACATTTATAATAATGTTACATTTTTACATATTATTTATAGCTAAAAGATTATTTTTATATCAATTATTTAATAAGTATACATCATTTTATTAATGGATTTTAATAATAGAGGTTTTAATGAATTCTGCGACTATATATATGTATATTGCAACCTTTATTAGCGTATATAGCATATGAACTTTTTAAAATACAAATGTTACATATGTTCGTTTATTCAAAACTTTTTTGTGGTTATATGGTACACATATAGTGCATATAGAGGAGGCAATGCTATTTATGGTGGCATACACACTTAAATATTCACTAGATTCTATGTTTTATTAATTCAACTCATTTGTTAAATCCAAATATAGGCGCAGTTCAACTTTAAGAATAATGAACATTCCTTTGTAGTTTCGCGCCAAAAAGGTTATTTAAAATGGCGTATAATTAAAATGAATTAGTTCTGATGAAGCCTATATACGATAGGTGAAAGAGCTTAACTCTGGATTCATGTACTTTTTATGTTTTGAGTTGTTTCAATAAACGTCTGGCTGGAGCCGTTTTCTACTGTGTTTCCTCTTTCAGTTGCTTGAGAAGATAGCACAGTGGATTATTTTACTTTTTGGGTTTGTTTTTTCCTCGCAACGTTTGGATTCTGCAGTTGTCATGGAGGGGAAAACAGTTGAGCCGTCTACAGCGAATGACGATACACCTAAAAGATCCAGTGAAAGGACTGTAACTGGTGAGCTAGCGGAATTAAGAGGTGAATTGAAACAACTTACGCACACTTTGTCTGCTTTTATTTTGAAAGTGGAGCATGATTTTAAAAGTCTCAGTGCCGGTTGTTTGCGCAGTCCGCACAAAAACATTATGAACAGCAGAGAAGTATGTAGGGTCGCCAGGGAGCAGAGAACTACAAATGCCAAAGACACAGCAAGGTCGGATCATTCTAATCTCAAAAGTAACCACGACCAAATTCCAATCGGCAACGCTAGTGTCAATTCCAGCGTTGGCGTGCACTCTGCAGAACCAGGAGCGATACCTAAGGGCAAACCCATGAATATATCTACCGGTCAGCTTAATTCCACATCTGAAAGCCTTTCCGAGGGAATCTTTTCTACACAGCATAAAGCTGTATCGGAGGGTAGTGCCGATATTGACTTACCAGCAGGACAGGTTGCAAATTCTAATGCAGAAGGAAACCAACTGGACTCGACTGGATTTACATTTGATTTCTCCATTTATGACTGAGGAAGATGACGATTTTATGCTTCGTACAGGCACTAGGTCTAAGCGTGTCAGGCCTGTGAAAACCTACGCTCACACAGTAGGTACAGTGATGGCCAACAAAGGTACTGAAACTAAACCTAATAAACATAAAAGAACAAATGAAGACAAAAGTAATTGCTATAATTTGAACAACTTTCTAAGTAGTGACTGTAATTTTGATAATTTTGACAAGGGGAAAGATGGGTTCCCCAATAGAAAAGTGTTCAGTGATTTAGCTTTAAAGGACAAAATTTATAAATTGGGAAATTTAATGTGCAAATTAGATAATACTAAAATTGAGAATGCCTATTTACATAAGTGTGTCACTTTAAAGGTAGTCCCAATGGGTCTACTTTTTTTAAATTACCTTTGGGTATTGACATCAATGATGGAATTATAAAGGATTTTAATGATTTTTTTGATGAGTGTGGTTTTAAATACATAAAAATGTTGATTAAGTACAATGATGAGAAACTATTAGATCTCATTAGGGAGGTAGAAAAATTGAATTTGGAGATAGAAAGAGATTTATTGTTTGACGAATGGAGTAATTTATATCAGAAACAATTTACTACAGTTGAAAAGAAATCCAAAACAGTTCATGAAAGAAAATGTAAGAAAATAAATAGAGACTTGATACAGTATAGAGAAAAAAGAGTATACAGATGGAATAATGATGGTAGCAACAAAGTATACAAGCAAAACTTTTATGATGACCAGTTTAATAGTAATAAGGGAGGAAACAAATGGGATGGGGAGGGACACACAGATGTAGGTAACTATGATGTTTATGAAGACCAGGAATGGCACAAACAAAATTTTCAGAGAAATTGGAATCCCCAATATTGGAAAAAAACGAAAGTTATTACGGGGAATCACAATCGAGGGCAGAATCAACAACAAATGAACTACAAGGGAAAGAAATGGAATGGTTACTAGAAACTAAGAACAATGGCACTAGTGCAATGGTAGAGAAACTTATAGAGAAGGACAGTGGTGTACATAAATTCGATGAGTTTAAAATTTACAATTTTACAAACTTTAAGGTAGAAGAAGTCCATCACAAACTACTATCTAAAGGAATGAAGTTTATTCCTACACCAAAATACGATTTGGTAGACCATTTGATAGAAACTAAATTATATACACGTAAGCTCAATTTATCTGTTATGTTCCAAAATAAAAATAAAAACAAGAACAATCAAGAATTAGACAGAGGTGACACATTGTTAAAAAGTAAAAGTTTATTTGTTCCTCACATGAATCCCATGATTGAGCTTTTCGAAAAACAGGTACATAAGGATTTATATAAGTTATCTGACATGGCAAGGAAATATAAAATTAAGGACATTTTGTCTAAAAAAGAAAGGGTGGAGTTAAGAAATTTGAGAAATAACAATATACGTATAATGAAACCAGATAAGGGAGGGGGGATTGTCATTTATGATCAAATGGAATATACTGTGAAGTTAAATACCATTCTTACTGAAACTGGCAATTATGAAATGATTTCCTTGAATGAAATCAATATAGCCTATCAGAGGATCAATTCCTATTTAGAGGAATTTTGGATTGACAACCGTATTAACAATGACACATATAATTATTTAAAGGTACAGTACCCTAAAATGGCGGTACTGGTGGGGATTCCTAAAATTCACAAAGATTTAGTTGATCCCCCCTTTAGACCAATAGTGTCAGGCAGTAGAGCTAAAACCTTTCCATTAGGCAAAGCGGTTGACATTTGGCTTAAGGATATATACTCGGGTATCCCCCATTTGTTAAAAGATTCATGGGATTTCTTAAGGAAATTTCCCATTCAAACTGACACAAGTAATCTTTACTATGTGACCATAGACGTTATTGACTTATTCTCCTGTATTCCCAATAGGCAGGGTTTGGAGATGTTTTGTGAAAGCATTAGGAAACATACCAACCTTAATTGGGATAAAATTTGTCTGATTATGGACTGTATGTCACTTGTTTTGGAGAATAATTTCATATTATTTGAAGGAGAATATTTCAAACAAAGTAAGGGGGTGGCAATGGGTTCAGCAAGTGCCCCTATATTTGCCAACCTTGTAATGTTATTTTGGGAAGAAGAAACTTTATTTAAAATTGTATTTTTCACACAAATTATTCATTACACAAGGTTTTTAGATGATATTTACATCTTATGGAAAGGCAATATTAACGAGCTCAATGAATTTATAAATTTTATTAACAATAGCAGTGATTTTTTAAAATTCACATACACTATTAGTAGTAAAGGTTTACCATATCTTGATACTATTGTGTCTCATGATGAAGAAGGTTTCAAATCAAACATTTATAGAAAAAACACTTTCTCCAATGATTACCTACAATATGACAGCAACCATCCCAGGAAAATGCTGCGTAATATTTTCAAGGGTCAATTAATTAGAGCGGCCAGAATGACATCTAGATTTGATGACATGCTAGCTGAGGTCGAGCATATTGCTAACATGTTTATTGAGAGGAAATACAATTAAAAAATGTTATACGATGTTAAACAGTATGTTATATCTCAGAGAGAGACAAAATATCAATCAATCCTAGGTGCTAGTCCTCCGATAGACAAGGAAGATGATCCAAATTTAATAAGCAAATATAAAATGGCTTGTATTTTACCATATACCCCTTTTGTAAACATGGTTAAGGAAATTTTGGTAAAACATTGGGGTATATTCCAAGTTAACCCTGAATTATCTAGAATATTAGGGGACAAGCCACTTATAGTTTATAAGATGTCACACAATTTGAAAAAAAATTTAGAATCAGGCAATAAATCTAATTTAAGAAGGGGAGAAGGTGGGGTATCAACCTCTACCAAAAGATGTGGAAATTGCAATCAATGTAGATTTATAATGGGACATACGGAACTTACTTTAGACAACAGTAATAGGACAGTAATTAGACCTGCTAAGGGTAATTGTAACACACCCTTTGTAGTTTATATTGCCAAATGTGTTGAATGTTCAGCATACTATGTTGGTAAAACTGAGAGGGCTTTTAAAAGAAGAATTTACGACCACTCATATTGTATTAGAAGGAAAGACACAAATAATGCATTGTATAGGCATGTGGTAACTAATGGTGACCAACATAGTTTTAAATTTGGCATCTTAGAACACATTAAACCAGATCTGAAAGGGGGTAGCATCAAGGATTTATTAAGCTATAAAGAAATATGGTGGCAGTTATATACTGATGCAGCAACACCACCAGGATTGAACGATACTATAGCCGTAAAACCCTTGTTAATTAGATAATGAGGCGATTGTTCTTGTAATTAATCATAAACATCAAAAGAAATTTTTGTGTAACAAATTATATTCATTTTTGTATATTTATATCTTTTAAAAAATTATATAAATATTAATCTGTTTATGTTCTTTCGATAATGTAGATTTTATGATTTTATGAATTTTATCTGTATTTTTCAGTATTGATTAGTACATATATTTTGAATTTTATATATTGTAGTATAATGGTATATTTTTAACAACAAATTAATACTGAATTCAGTAGTATTGCTTTTGACACACTACAGTGTACAATAATTTTATTATGTCACAAGTTCACTAATCAATGTTTGATGGAAGTGACATTTACGGTTTAATAGTTAATATTATGTAAGTGAATACATACTAAGTACGCACTAGTTTTATTTGACTAACAGTATAAATAGTGTTAACAATCAATTGATTTTATTAAACATTTATACACATATATTTATATTTGATCAATCTTTAACAATAATCAATTATTTATTAACAATATATTTACAGTTCATTATGTATGAACATCAAATATAGTGTAGTATTGACAGTAAATTATTTACAAGCAACTTTGCACATTATTTCCCTATAGTATGTGTTTTATTACATTTATAATAATGTTACATTTTTACATATTATTTATAGCTAAAAGATTATTTTTATATCAATTATTTACTAAGTATACATCATTTTATTAATGGATTTTAATAATAGAGGTTTTAATGAATTCTGCGACTATATATATGTATATTGCAACCTTTATTAGCGTATATAGCATATGACTTTTTAAAATACAAATGTTACATATGTTCGTTTATTCAAAACTTTTTTGTGGTTATATGGTACACATATAGTACGTACATAGAGGAGGCAATGCTATTTATGGTGGCATACACACTTAAATATTCACTAGATTCTATGTTTTATTAATTCAACTCATTTGTTAAATCCAAATATAGGCGCAGTTCAACTTTAAGAATAATGAACATTCCTTTGTAGTTTCGTGCCAAAAAGGTTATTTAAAATGGCGTATAATTAAAATGAATTAGTTCTGATGAAGCCTATATACGATAGGTGAAAGCGCTTAACTCTGGATTCATGTACTTTTTATGTTTTGAGTTGTTTCAATAAACATCTGGCTGGAGCCGTTTTCTACTGTGTTTCCTCTTTCAGTTGCTTGAGAAGATAGCACAGTGGATTATTTTACTTTTTGGGTTTGATTTTTCCTTGCAACGTTTGGATTAGGTAGTGAACTTGATGTTATTAAATATTTATTAAACATTATAGGGCTAATCCATGTGGAATTAAAATAAACAAACCCTTAACATCTATCATGATAAATAATAACAAATCATTATATAATTCATTGAAAAATAATCAAAAAAAATCCCAAGAATCTTTTAACAAATAAGGCAAATTAACTTAAGATTGGGTCTATATCACTTTGTCGAAAGCTTAATTCTATGAATGCCTATTCATCAAACCCAAACTGTCAAACACCCTTTCATCAAATATTTATGTCATTGAAATTTTTTCCTAGGAAATTAAACTACTTGGCCACCAGAACAATTGTAACAAACAATTCATTATTTTAAACTCATCAAGGTGGGGGGCTGCACACCCCCCCAATTATATCCCAACTCCATGATTGCACTACATTGGGGAAAATTTGTAATGATGGCCAAATACCTCCCTTCCCTAAGAAAAAGGTTCGATAATGTAAATGTTCGATACAAGGGTGGTCAATGGTTAGGGTTCAATGAATAGGCATTCATGGAATTAAGCTTTCAACAAAGTGATAGGAACCCTTTAAGATCAATGACTTTTGCAGTATGTTGTGGTTTTATTCCCTACATTGACAAGTAGTCTTAGGGGAGTGTCTATATGTTTTTATGGGGGTGTTAACAAACTGACAACTGGCTGGGAGGGTAGATTAAAAATACTACTGCTCTGTAACTCATCAGTCATCTTGTTGTCTTTATTTTGTCATTCTGAAACCAGATTGCAAGATTCAACTTTCTTATATAAAATGAATATACGAGGTAATACAGCCCTTTTAGCAGGAATAAAGGTATTTAATATTTCAAATAAATTAGCATGATCATCTACATAAAAGCCACTGTAATTATAAATCATGAAATCACAATGTTTATTATACTTATGATCTGTTAGTCTTCCCTCTGCCAACCCCTTCCCCTCCCTTTACCCTATCCTCTCCCTTTCAGATTCTGCCCCCCAAGGAATTGTTGAGTTTCGCCATGCATAAGGTTGTCTCTGGTTTGTACAACTCTGATTCATAATTCTCTTGAACCTCATTAGGGAAGGGTCTAATGGGGCCAGGGGTTGGTTTCATTACAGTTAAATAATTGATATAATTCTCCTCATTATAAATGTTTGAATCAACTTCAGTCTTACTAACATATTCATATTCACTGAAACTCTTCGGAATCGGATAGGCTACTTCTTTGCCATAGTCCTTTCTGTCCCTTTCTAAATTTTTCTTTCTTGCTTTTTATATGTTTATATGAGGAATCAGTGTTGCTAAATATTGCATCCAATTTAGTCTGTTAGTTGTTAAATAAATCATTAGTAACAGATTTGTCCAATTCTGTTATTTCAATCACTAACCTGCCCACCTGATGTTGGATAGGTTAGACTTAAATTACAATAATTCTATTATTTTTTTTTTCTTACTTTAAGAAATGCACATTTTCCTAACTCATTGGTACATCAGTCTAGAGGTCATGATTTAGCAGTTAGTATGAAAGTCCAGCTATGCTATTTACAGCCACATGATAGATACACAAGGAAATGCAGGGTATTTAAATAATTTATAAAGGATGCTGGAAAACAATGTAGTTCTATATGACGTGTAGTTGGCTGAATGAAGTAGCTCCATACCTCTCAAAGCAAGAAATCTGGACAAAGCCATACATAAAAGTGGGACAACGGTCCAGAAATAGGGACAATTTTTAAATATTGCTCTTAAACTTAGAAAGTTGATAAAACAATAGGCTTTGCATTAGCATGAATTTTCTGAAGGGTAGAAAGTCTGAAACTCAAATGTCTGTCATTATTTTCTAACTTCAGTCTTTAATGATTTGCCAGTAATTTGCCAGAAAACCACAATTTTATGAAAAACAGACCAAAAATGTTATGCAAAAATCTGGACATTCTGCAAAAATCTGCACAGTTGAGAGGTATGGCAGCCCTTGGGGCTGCCTCATTTATGTTTTATATGACACACAGGTTTCACCTGTATATTTCTGCCCCTTTTAAATCAAATGAATGCAATAGTAGAAAAGTGAAATATGACAAGTTTTAGTGAACACTAATTTCAGTTGGTAGGAGTAGCAGCAGGAGTGCCTTATGGCTTGATCAGTCATTAAAGTTCTATTTCCACATAGACAAAGAGAGAGCCACAACCAATTCCTTCCTCTTCTGGGCCAAAAATGTCTCCCCTTTTCTACCTCAACCACACAGAATAGCCATTGGCAAAGGAGTTCTCCTTTCTCAACTTGAATATGGGCTCCTAATTTTTGCTTCTGATTTTAAGAAAAACTTTACCACACTCCAGACCAATTCTAACAGCATCTGCTGATTCATTACAAAGCCACCTTTCTGTAAACATCACTTTATCAGCCTAGAAAAAGCCAAATGGCTACCCATAAAACAAAAATCTAACCTGCTTTTAGGATCCCAACTGTAGAAACTACTCAAAATGCACACATCTACTCCCCTTGCAACTAGACCATGAAAAAACACCTCATACAACCTGAGGCACTACTCACAAGCCACACCAGCTCTCATTACCCCTAAAACCAAAATCCATAACACTGTATATTACACTTCTCAGGCACCTACCCTTTGGCAAGTTCTCCCGATCAGCATTAAGGAAATCAACACGTATTCCAAATTCAGAATGCAACTCAAAAGGCACTTCTTCATTCAATCTGAATATACCTGCTTCAACACAGGATGTATCACCTGACCTGTCTCCTTTCTTAGTCTGCTCTCTCAGCTTTCACTGAAGATTGACCCACTTTAGAAATGAATGTATGTATTATACGTTATACTCTGCTTGATTGTACTGCACTTGTTCACTGGAATGTATATACACTGTTTTTTATGTAATTAGTCTGAAATATTCTGTTACTGCTTACATTTCTATATTTTTTGTTTGTAAAATGTTTTGTATTTCTCCTAGACTGAGCCTGAAATTGGTCGATATTGATCAGTATAATGCAGTAAACAAAAATAAAAAATAGAAACAAACACCATAGTGCAATGGATGTTTAATAAAGGAGAAAATCTTGTGGGAACTAAAACCATGGTGCATATGCAAGCAGCAGATATGAACAAAAATAAAAATACAGTGTCATAGAATAGTTGTGGGATAAACATGTCTTAAGTATCAGGCACTACCGTGATCTCTAGAAAAAACATCAAAAATTCAAGTGGATCTTAACATAACTTTAAAAATGAATGCTACCAGAGCTAGAGTGAGATAAATGGAACAACTCTGAGATTATCGCATCCACCAAGACAAATGGGGTGTTGTTACTCTAGTTAAGCTTTAAATAGGGATGGCAAATGTTAGAGTGCAGAGTGCACAAAGAGCGTAAATGATGTATAGTCAAAAACTTAAAAACAGCAGGCACACTGGTGATAGGAAAGTTTTGTGGTCTGTACCATGAAACAGCACCTTTTGAATCTTTATCTTTCCTATAGATGAGATGAAAAACAATGTTTACTGATACTCTTAAGGAGAACGTTTTATGTGCTTCAGTCATTCTAAATGGATAAAATTCCCACTGGATGTGTTTGGTTGGTTTGGAGCATGGTAAAAGTTGAGGAGATGCAGAAACAATTCTGGTTGGGAGACCCACGCAGAGAAAGAAACAATGAAGTAGAATATTTTACTATTTGGACTTGTACTACAGGTATAGTGAGTCATATTAATTTCTTTTTTTAATTTCTCCTAGTCGACTACCAGGGATGTGAGGCATTTATGTTAAATTTGTTTACTTCCAGGGGTGTGAGACTTATACATTATATACGTTTACTACCAGGTATGTGAGACATATACATTAAATATGTTTATTACCAGGGATGTGAGACATATACATTAAATATGTTTATTACCAGGGATGTGAGACATATACATTAAATATGTTTATTACCAGGGATGTGAGACATTTATTTTTATTTATTTATTTTATTTTACATTTGTTAACCGGGAATGTCCAACTGGATACAGGTCCATTTTCAGCAGAGGCCCGGGGAGAAAAGCTCCAGGTGTACATTACTATATTAGTAATTACTAGTAAATTATAGTGAAAAATATTACAGTGAAATTACAAAAATGGAAATTTTAAAATATGTATAGATAGGGCCAATTTCTAGTCACATATTCATTTTAACAATATATATAGGCAGGTACAATTTTAAGATACATACACACAGGATAGGTTGCTAGTAAGTTATCTAAGAAAGAAAAAGTGAAATCCTTCTCATTCTTTCCGTAGGAAAGAGTTAACACAAAATTGTAAGTGATTAGTGGCTAACTGACATACTCTTGTGAGGCTCACATGTACAGATTCTGTCAGTTTGGGGTTAGTACAGGGACTAAGCTAATGTGTTTACAGGTATTTTTTAAGAGATGTTTTGAATTGGGGTAAGGAGGGGTCATTGGTGAGTACCGCAGGAAGAAGGTTCCAGTTTTTTCCGACAGAGTTAGAGAATAGTGATGTACCTGCTGAATTGTTGGATCTAACAGCCTGCACTAGTACTTTGTTGGAAGAGAAAGAGTCTTTAGATTACTGTAGGGGGTGATAATGTTTTTCAGTACCGGTGTACTGTCCGGGTTGAAGAGAATTTTATGTATATAGTTATTAGTTGGGTAAATTGCAGTTGGTTGGGTAATTCTAGCCAGCCTAATGATTGGAGGTTAACACAGTGATGTGTTCTAAAAGCTGACCTTGTGGCAAATCTTGCAATGTTATTATAGCAGCTATTCACTTTATTGAGATTTGATTTGGATAGATTAGCAAAGATGGTTGAAGCATAAAGAAGGGTTGATAGCAAATGTGTACGGGCAATAACAGTTCTGGTGGATGGGGTTAGGAATTGCTTGATCCTATATAAAGAGCCTAGCTTTTTGTTGACTGTTTTAATAGTTTTGTCTATGTGAGCATCGAACTTAAGGTTATCTTCTATGATTACTCCCAGTAGTTTAGTGCTAGGTTCTAGGGAAATTATGGTACCATTGTTAGATGTTATTGTGAGGGGTGGTAAGGAGATCTTGCGAGTTGGGGAGAAGAGCAATAGTTTGGTTTTGTTTGGGTTTAGTAGTAGTCTGCGACCTGCCAGCCAGTTCTCTACTTGGTTGAAAGTGATTTGTGATATAGCTTGTAGATCCGAGGGGGAGGTGGCATAGCAGATTAAGGTGGCGTCACCTGCGTACTGAATCCAAGCTGCACTTGAGACGACTTTATGCAGATCATTAATGAATAAGGAGAATAAGAGGGGACCCAGAATAGTGAGGGACTCCGAGAGTGACTGGTAAAAGGGATGACAGATTCTCTTTCCATAGTACAGCTTGTTGTCTGTCATTTAGGTAAGAATGAAACCAGTTTATTGCCAGGTTGTCTATGGGGAGTGAATGTAGTGTGTCTAAGAGTAACTGGTGGTTTACCATATCAAATGCCTTGGACAGGTCTAGGAAGAGGGCAGAGGAGAGCTTGTTATTATTGCGGTTTTGATTTATTGTATTAGAGAAGGAGAGAAGGGCTGAGCTCGTGCTATGGTATGGTCTAAATCCGTGTTGGGAGGGGGCTAAGAGAGAGTTTTGATTCAGATAGGCAAGAAGTTGCTTATGAATACATTTTTCCATTATTTTAGCCAAGGGGGATAGGACTGCTATAGGCCTGTAATTAGAAAGTTCAGTGGAGTCTCCACCTTTGTGTAGAGGAATAATGTGGGAGGTTTTCCAGATGGAGGGGATATAGGTTTCCATAATTGTTCTATTGATTAAAACCGAAATGGGGTCTGCCATTTCATTGGCTGCGTTTTGGAGATATTCAGCCAGGTAGTAGGTCTGCTGAGACGGTGGTGGGTTTTAGCTTCTTCAGTAAGGACTTAATGAAAGATCAAAATTCACAGCAGCTTCCAAATAAAACTTGTAATCCACAAAATGAAGCATCTTTTCAGGCAAAACAATAAAGCCCTGAGCAGGGAAAGCTTAGGAAATTGTGAAAAAAACCCACAGATGGCTCAGCACACTTCAATTCACTTTATTCCACAGAAAGACAGCACATTAACGCTCCACCATACGTTTTCGTTTTAAAAATCACTTCCTCAGATGTGGGCTGTTCAAACTACTAGTGCTTTTATACCATTCACTTAATTACATTGATTAGGTTAATGAATTCATTGAAAGGTTAATTTAGTTTAAAACCAAAAACTTTTCTTGGTGCATCTCTCTGTGTTGCCACAATTAAAACACATTTAATGTTACAATGTTTGATGAATAAATATGTAGAAATAAAAATATGTTTTAAATAAAAATACTTAAAACACTTGACTACAAAGAATAAATTATAAAGTTAAAATCCTATTAGAAACACATTTAGTAGGACTCAATGGTTAAAATTACCAACTTGAATATTTGCTTTAAATGAACTTGATCCTCCATCTAGTGGATGAATCATGAAATTACAGGTATTATAAAAATTGCATTGTAAACCAAAGGCAAATTGTATAGCCTCACTCGGTTAAAAGAATGTTAAAAACAGGAAAATATAAGGGAAAAATAAGTTCAATACCATTGATAAATGAGTGTAACACTTGTGTTCATAACATATTACAAATTCAACGTTTTAATAAAAATACAAATACAAAAAAGCTTAAAGACCTACTGTAACTATTGGAAAACGTGGGTAAAAACATGGTAAAATTCACATAAAGTGCAAATGCATATCACAGATTTGCTGCTCTCAATTTTAATAATGGGGCTATGGAGATATGTTCATTGAGACCTGGTGGCTTATTGGCCTCCAAACTTATCTGCCACCATAATTCTCTGTACTCCAAACATTCCTCCCATAAACCCCCTCTGCCACTCTTTCCACCCTTTCTATCACAAAAAATGTATAGTATGCATTTTCACAGCTTTGTTTGTGTTTGTACAATGCATTAGTCTGTTTGTTTGTGTCTAGGTCATACATATGTTCGTATTCCCTTCTCCTGAGCTTGTGTTCTGTCTTCCCTATATAGAATGCTTCACAGGTTTGACATTTCGCAAAATATACAAGCCCAAAGGAGTCACAATTATTAAAATCCTTGCCTTCCAGGGTGATTCCCCTGCTTTCCAAATACACACTTTCTGCATTGCTCATGTATGCACACTGTTGACAATGTCCACATTTAAACGTTCCCTTCCTTTTTCTCCATCTCTGAACGTCTTAGTTTGTACCATTTTCCAATAAAAGTTTTAAGTTACTTGAATTCTTATAAAGTACTCTTAGCTTTTCTTTCTTTAGTTTCTCTAAGTCGGTAAATGCTATAAATGTATTCCATTCCTTATCTATAGTTTGTCTTACCATTTTTGCACATGCATTATACTCCAAGATGAGTGCACTGCCAAAATTGTAGTTTGCCTTTTTTACTGGGCCTACTGTATCAAATACTGGTAATCCTAATATTGGCTTAAAGTCATTTGGTCTCCTTTCTGTCACTTTTGTCTCAATTTTGTCTATCATATCTTCTGGGTATTTCCTCGTCCTAAACATTTTCCTTAGTAACCTTTTTTCCATTTCAAAGTCTTCGTCTCTGGACGTCATCCTGCAGGCCCTAATATATTGTCCTTTAACTATATTTTTTCTTGGAGTACAAAGGGTAAGCACTTTCAAAGTACAAATAAGAGTTAGAATAGGTACTCTTTCTATACAGCCTGGAATTAAAATGTGAGTTTTCCCTTATATATTTCTATATCCAAGTACTCCAACTTCTCATAATTTATTCTGTAAGAAAATTCAAGAAAATTAGTACTGTTGTTAATATATTCAATAAATTTTTCTATCTCTTCTTTTGGCCCTTCCCATAGGATACATATGTCGTCCAGGAATCTTCTATAAAGTGACCAGTTGTTACTGTATATTGATTCGGTTACCATCTTCTCTTCCCATTTGACTAAGACCAAATTAGCATAGGTGGGTGCACAAGCGGCACCCATCACTATTCCTTTCTTCTGGTGAAAAAATTCACCTTAACTTTATAATTTATTCTTTGTAGTCAAGTGTTTTAAGGATTTTTATTTAAAACATATTTTTATTTCTACATATTTATTCATCAAACATTGCAACATTAAATGTGTTTTAATTGTGGCAACATAGAGAGATGCAACAAGAAACGTTTTTGGTTTTAAACTAAATTAACCATTCAATTAATTCATTAACCTAATCAATATAATTAAGTGAATGGTATAAAAGCACTAGTAGTTTGAACAGCCTACATCTGAGGAAGTGATTTTTAAAACAAAAATGTATGGTGGAGCGTTAATGTGCTGTGTTTCTGTGGAATAAAGTGAATTGAAGTGTGCTGAGCCATCTGTGGGTTTTTTTTCACAATTTTCTAAGCTTGGCCTGCTCAGGGCTTTATTGTTTTGCCTGAAAAGCTGCTTCATTTTGTGGATTACTTAATGAAAAATATTGGCAATGGTTTGAACTTGAAGGGGATTTGATTATCAGTTGTGGGTTTGGTGGTAATTAGGGTATTGTGTGATAGTTTGTTGGTTAGGGATTGCACTGTTTCAGTAAAGAAAGTATTAAAGGTATTGGCAACAGTTTTAGGAGGTATATATATAAACAACAAAGAAAACTCATAAAACACTTGCAATATATAAAAAACAAGTAATCAATCAATTACATAATTAAACTATCAAATCACATAGCTTGAATATATTTAAAGTCATAGTCTTAAACAAGACATTGCCAGTTACATTCTCTGTTCATTCCATGTGGATGCAAAGTCCCAAATTTCATAATCAAAATGCATTCCTTTTGTCTTAACATATTTTTGCCTATCAACATCATTATAATATAATGGAACATGTTCCAGAACAGACACTTTTATATTCTCAATATTTCCATGGTGTACTGAGTTAAAATGCTCAGCAATAGGACTAGTAATTTTATTATTTTTAACATCTCTAATATGTTCTTTTATCCTATCTGCTAGCATTCTTTTTGTTTCTCCAATATAGTATTTGTTACAATCACAGAATATGACATACACAACACCTTTGCTCATACATGTATATTGCCTTTTTATTTGTAAAAATTTTGCCATTTATTTTATTCACTTCATTTACAACATGTTTACATATATAGCACATTTTCCACAGGGAATGTTCCCAAATTCTTCACAACATTTAATTCATTAGTACAAGGCTTTTTATAAATGCTGTGTATCAGAAAGTCCTGTATATTTTTCCCCTTTCTATATGATGTCATTAATTTTATATTTTTCAGTGATGTTATATCTTTTTTAATAAAATTCCAATATTCCATAATGATTTTATTAGTTAGTGTACTTTGTAACAAAAACATTCTCTCCTGTTCAGTCCCATATTTATTGCTACTTTCATAGTTATTTTTCTAATAGTGCCTTACTCTCTGTTTAAAGGCTCTATGCAAAGCTTTCTACATCATCTTTTTAGTTTTAGGAGGTAGTTGTAGTGTAGTTAAGGGGGTAGGGATAGTTGACTGACCTGGGCGGAGTAGTTTATTAATGCCTGACCAGAATTTTTGTGGTTGGTTTTGGTGTTTTTGTTGTAGATTGCAGTAGTATTTCTTTTTATCTAATATAATAGCCTTCTTAGTATCATTTCTCAACTGTTTATACAAGAGGTGGTCCTTTGGTGATATAGTGATATAGTGGCTCTCCAGGTAGACCACACTTTGTTTCTGCTAATAATCTTTTGTCTTGTATCCTTGGATAGCCATAGTGTGACTTTGTTATTGGTTCTAATAGTACATTTGGGAGCATGGTTGTCAAGGATAGCAAGAAATGTAGAGTTGAAGTATGAGACTACTTCATCTAGTTGAAGTAGTGATAGGTTGGACCAGTTACAAGAGTTAAGCTCATTCAGGAAATTAGACTGAATGAAGTTCTTAGTATTTCTAGTTGTCTAAAGGTCGATTGATGAGGGATGTCATTTCTTTTTCTAATTATATAGGTGAGGGAGTGATCACTAAAATCTTCAGGTAGGGTGCTTGCTTGGTATAGCTGGGGTGGAATTTTTATTAATATCCAGTCAAGGATACTTTCCTTATTGTTGGGCTTATCAATTCTGGTAGATAATGATATTATCTGAGAGAAGCCATGCAAATTTATATGGGTTGAGGGGAAGTCTGCAGCGCAAGTATACTAATCGATATTAACATCTCTGAGAAATATAGTTTCTTGGGGGTAGTTAGTGGACAGCCATTGGAGGATGCTCTCCAAGGTATTTATGTTGTCACCTGGGGGAATACAGATACAAACAATGTGTATAGATTTGTGTTTGTTGATTTGTACTTTTGCGACTAGTATTTCTGCATTGTTATTGATCTGGGTATTTGGAGTACTAAGTTTGGATACTTCAAGAGTGGATTTGTATAAGATGGCTACCCCTCTCCTTTTTTTGAGATACGATCAAGCCGCACTATATTGTATCCTGGGGGTAGAACTTCATTATCAGTGGTAGTTGGTTTGAGACAGGTTTCAGAAAGGCATAAAACATCAGGGGAGTGGAGATCAAGGAAGACATGTAAGTACTGAATTTTCTTGTTTAAACTTCTAATGTTTAGATGACAGACTAAGAATGCGTTGTTGGCCTTATTTGAGTTCCATAGGTTAGTAAGGTTGTTGTTTGTGGGATTTGTAGTAACAAGTGGGGTTGGGCCTGGGTTAGGGTGGATGTCACCATCTACTATGAGGTTAGGTAGCAGTCTAGTAATAAGTTTCTAGAGTTTTAACAAGAATTTGATATAGATTTTAGTCCTGGGGCTAATATATGAGACACAAATGGGATGTTGAGGTTTTGCATTACTGGAGTTAGGTGGGGGGTGGGATAGTAATGGGTTAAAATTATGTGCTGGGTTAGAAGATGTGGTAGCAAGTGTAGGGAAGTGTGTGGCAGGGAGGTGTTGGTGTTCATAGGCTGTGAGAAGGTAGAGAATAATAAGTGGGGGTAAGAGGTAGTAAATGGGATTTGATTTTGGAAGTGTGTTACAAGTAAGTGGAGGCATTCTAGGGTGATTTGGTACTGTATGTTAAGAACAGAGTGAGTGGCTTACTAAATAAGGTGTAGTGAGAGTTTGGAGATAGGTTATAGTGAGGGACTGGTGTGGGTTAAAGTGTTAAAATGGGTGTTGTTAATAAGGGAATATAGAGGAAGTGATTGAAATGAGTGGGAGTAGTTACAGATGAGTGGGAGTGGCTAGTGAGGAATAAGATTAGGTGTGTTGGGGGGTGGGAATTGGGGGCAGGGTAGGGGAGTGGAGGGATCTGGCAGGGCAAACGGAGTTGGAAGAGCCAAAGGAAGGTAGAAGGCAGGTCTGTCTGGAATCAGAAGAGTAGAGGGCAAGTTAGAAGGTGAGTATATAGTTTTGCTGAGAGAATAGTTAGCATACAAATAAGAGCAGAGAGGTTATGAGGACCACACAGGGCACAAATTACGTAGACAGCTATACTTATGGAAAGTCAGGGAGGAAAGGCTAAGATGGACTAGACAGTGAGAGAAAGGAGTGAGAGAGAAGATATACGAGCAGTAAGGAGCAGGAGAGAAACAAAGTTGAGATAGCAGTAATATAAGGCAGTAAATTGGAGACTTCAGTCAGTAAGACAAGGCCAAAATGCTGTTGACAGAGGGTTTGGACATAAGGTCCGGGGAGGAGAAGAGTTAGGATGGTAAAATAGCACAGAAACAGTATACAGGCTGAGGGTAGCTATAGAGATAGAACAGGGGCTGCCGACGTCTACTTTTTGTGGCAACTAGCAGAAGAACACTGTAATGGCTGTTATACCATTCGCTCTAACATTAACCAAGACACTAGTTCAACATATAGCACAATCTACAGGGACACATACTTCCAAGGTACTTTTTTTAAGCTTTTGTTGACTCCTAGACCGATGGTCAGAGGTGCAGGGTAGCAGTTAGCATACACAATGCACTGTTAATGTTACTGTGGCCAGAAGAATACCGCAGGGGAAGGTCCTCTAGGGCTACAAAAACAAAGAGGAGAGGGATTATTTTACAGCAAAGCTTCATGAAAAAGAGAAAGGTAAAAACACTGAGGGTAGATATAAATAATTATAGATAGGCAAATACTAGTTAACTAGCACTAACATCCACTGTGTAGGTGACTTATTGACAAAATTAGATAGGAACACAACAGCATTTGGACTATATACAAAAGATATACAGTAAAAAAGAGCAGGTAATGGCAGTGCAGTAAAGACATTCACAAAATATATACACAAAAGATATTCAATAAAAAACAGCAGTTAATGGCAGTGCAATAAAGACATTCACAAGGCTAGATAAAGCACACCTTCAGTAATGTTATAGACATGAACAGTGTTATACAGTATTGCAAGCAATTGTCCCTTTGTATATTTTAAATTAGGCCAACACAGTAGTGAAATGCACTTGTGAGACCTTGGGATAAAGGGTCACCTTGCAAAAATACAATTAGGCGTGAATTAATCCTGTATTCTACTTCCATGATAAGCACGGCATTTAGTGAGATGGGTATGATTCCCTACTAAGCTACTGACTTTTGCGACTGCATAAACTAGCCATTTAATATCCTTATTTCCAGACAGCCGGATAATTCACTAGAAATGAAGATTATTAGGCTAATAGTCAGTTATAATGCATTCGTACGATTATATGGCTTCATAAGTGTAGGAAAGTGATATATATTAGTTAAGAAGCATGCTGGGTGCAAGCATATAGCCCTAGTGTCCTTTGCGACCAACAAGTAGCACGAGATACACCTAAATACAGGATTCACCCTAAAACAGTATAAGAAGTATAGATTACTCATAAAGGAACCACTTATGAGTGTTCGTCTAGTCCTGGCGCTTCTTGCACTCAAACAGTTAGGTTTCAAAAACCTAATACGATCCCATGCTAAACAACTACTATTTTCCTGTGGTTTCCATTAAAACAAGGTCAGATTCTGTTAAAACAATGTTAGAAGCATTCAAAGCTAATAAAGGAAGCAGGTATGAGTGTCCGTATAAACCCGTGGCCTCGTGTTCAAACAGATTGGTCTCAGTAACCTAATACAATCCCATGTTAAACAACTACCTATTTCTGAAGTAACATGAAATCTTAGAAATAAACACTAAATCACAGTATCAGTGAGTTCCTACAGACAGAGTGTTCATTGCGAGTAGGGTTTGGAATCAAATAAACAGGTAGCATGTGACTCTACTTGAAACGCTATGCTTACTAACTAGATAGCGGCTAAGAGTGTTTGAGAGGTGGTGGAGGCCTTTGCGACCGCTCAGATACACCTTATACATCCAGATATGCAGGTCTCACATGCAAAACAGCACCAAGTGGGGCAGAGTTTCACAACTGCAGCTAAATGTACACAAAAGGAGCAGGAGCTCTTTGTGAAGGAGTAAGATAACCTCAGAAGACTTCACCACGTACAGATAGGGTAGTTATGCGTACACCAGACATTTACACCATAAACAACTCTAACAAGCATTATAAGTCACTGTATAAAACACCATACTGTACAAATCACCATATATACATGTTTAACAAAAATAGGCAAGAGAAAGGACTGTTCAACAATATTATATACAGACACGGCAATGTTGAAAGTTACACAGTGCGTAGTTGCTTGGAGAGACGCACAGCAGCAATGAGAGAGAGAAGGCTATTTAAAAATGGCACCTGCAGTTCTCGGTCACCTAAGAAACCTTGGAACAGGAAGTGAGGAGAGGGGGAAGGGTAAGACCCGGTACAGAGCAGGGCTGGGACCGAGGGTATGGTAAATTGAAAGGAACAAGTAGCCAAAGGAAGGTAGAAGGCAGGTCTGCCTGGAAACAATCAGAAGAGTAGAAGGCAAGTTTGAATGTGAGTATATAGTTTTGCTGAGAGAATAGTTAGCATACAAATAAGAGCAGGGAGGTTAGGAGGACCACACAGGGCACAAATTACATAGACAGCTATACTTATGGAAAGTCAGGGAGGAAAGGCTGAGATGGACTATACAGTGAGAGAAAGGAGGGAGAGAGAAGATATACGAGCAGCGAGGAGCAGGAGAGAAACAAAGTTGAGATAGTAGTAATACAAGGCAGTAAGTGGGAGACTTCAGTCAGTAAGACAAGGCAGAAATGCTGTTGAGAGAGGGTTTGGACATAAGGTCTGGGGAGAATAGGAGTTAGGATGGTAAAATAGCACAGAAACAGTGTACAGGCTGAGGGTAGCTATAGAGATAGAACAGGGGCTGCCGACGTCTACTTTTTGTGGCAACTAGCAGAAGAACACTGTAATGGCTGTTATATCATTCGCTCTAACATTAACCAAGACACTAGTTCATCACATAACACAATTTTCAGGGACACATACTTCCAAGGTACTTTTTTTAAGCTTTTGTTGACTCCTAGACTGATGGTCAGAGGTGCAGGGTAGCAGTTAGGATACACAATGCACTGTTAATGTTACTGTGGCCAGAAGAATACTGCACGGGAAGGTCCTCTAGGGTTCCGAGGTACATTTTTTAAGCTTTTGTTGACTCCTAGACCGATGGTCAGAGGTGCAGGGTAGCAGTTAGCATACACAATGCACTGTTAATGTTACTGTGGCCAGAAGAATACCACAGGGGAAGGTCCTCTAGGGACAGTGCGTAGTTGCTTGGAGAGACGTTCAGCAGCAATGAGACATATACATTAAATACATTTAGTAACAGAGATATGAGACGTAGTCATTAAATACGTTTACTACCATGGATGTAAGACATCTACAATAAATACATTTACTACCAGAGATGTGAGACATGTATGTTAATTACATTTACTACCAGGGATGTGAGACATTTGCATTACATATATTTTACTACCAGGGATGTGAGACATTTGCATTACATATATTTTACTACCAGGGATGTGAGACATGTACATTAAATACATTTACTACTAGGGATGTTTGACCTATATCTTAAGCTACAATATGGTCTTACTAGTACTGTTTAGGATGACATACTCATTGTCAAGGTACTGTTGAAGAATGGATCTCCTCCTCCTCCTCCTCCTACTTTAGAATTTAGCTGATAAAACTTGGCTTAAAAGATAAGGGAAATCTGGGATTTGAATCACTAATGTGGTTGGTCTCCTGTGACAAGCTTGGAAGTGTTCAAAATGAGATTGAGTGATGTCTGCAAGTGGACAGGGGGATAGGACTGTAAGGATAAGAATGGAAACTGTTAACTTAGGAAAAACAAATTTTGGAATTAGAAAGGTGCTTACGGAGTCACCATACAGTAGGGTATGACTTGTAAGCATAGATGGATGAATAAGGAATTACATACAGCATGGAAATGTAAGGGATACAAGACAATTAGATAAGTATAAGAGAGAATTAAAATCTTTAAAATACTTTAAAACTGGAGTGATGAGGGAACTAAATACTTAAATGACCCAAAATTACTTACTTGGCATTAAAGGAAATCTGATGTGAGCAAAACGTTACAATGCTGAAAAGTACAGAGTTGACTCCAGAATACACTCAGCTAGGGATTAACAGAATCTTTAAGATGTTTTTATGAAACATTACACTGTCAGTCTAAAAAGTGAAATACTGAATCTACAGACAGTTGGTGGGTATATTCATAGCCCAGAGGTTTTGGAGAGGAAAATAGACATGCTTTACAGATTTTTCATTTTCGTTCTGAGGGAGGTGTACCAGGCCATTGAAAGGTATCCATGTCTAATACTATGCCACTGAACTTCTATAAAGCCTTTAAGATATGAACAGATATCCACCTACTGACACTGTTTGAAGATGGGAGGGTGGCTTAATGGCCAAGGTGTTTGCCTTACAAACATAAGGTGCACGGTTTGAGTCTCACAAGGGATAATTGGCTAGACTTAAAATGGCTCACAAGGGCAGTTAGCTTAATACTAAACTATGAACCTAAGATGTATATTCTAAGAAATAACTACCTTACTCTATGTGGGTTGCTGCAGGTATCAGGGCAAAACAGCAGTTTGGTCCCACTTAGCGTTTTCTACAACTTTCAGTGCATAACAGCTGCAGAACTCCAGCAGATATGTGGCCTCTGTGGACTGTCAGAAAGGATTTGATTCTCTCTCTGTCTTTCCAACGAGGCACTAGAAGTGAAGGTATAACTGGTGTGTGTGTGTGTGTGTGTGTGTGTGTGTGTGTGCATGTGCCCTTTTTGTGCAGAGTTACAAACTATAGTTTCTCTGAGCCTTTACTACTTTCCAGGGAACTAGTTAGGGGTGCTTATTATTGCTATTGCTCTTTATATTAGCAGTGGTGTCTATATGTATATTTATAAGATAAACAAGTGATTAGGGGATACATTCCATGAAGTATCAGTGTATTACAGATACATGGACTGTAGATGGTTGTGTGATCGGCTAGCTCCTCCAGTAGAAAAGCACCCGGAGGTCCTTATTTGAACACTTAGTCAGACTCTCTGTGATCAAGTCTAATAAAGACAATACAATATGTATGTCTCTTAATAAGACCTCATAGATCATTGTGAAATGACTGGGGCTTTAGTCCACAAATATCAGTTAAAGCATTCATATCTGGGGGTACATACTAGTTCATAATTACCAGTTTGATCAATAATTATATTAACCACTAATTCAGATACTTGCAAGATAAAAGAAAACTTGGAATAATGTCTGTTTCCCATTCTTGGCAAATATTAGGACAGTTAAAATGTTCCTATTCCAAAATTCCTTTTTTGCATCATGACATATTTCCCATCTGGGGTGGACATAGCCATCCCTCTTCTTCTTCTTCTTCTTTCGGCTTTTCCTGGTTAGGGGTCGCCACAGCAGATCACTGTCCGCTCATGATTGGCAGTGGAGTTTTACAGTGTTGAGTTGCCAGCCCGGCACCCAACCTTCCACAGAAGGCACACACACACACGCACTCATGCCTAGGGCCAATTTAGTGTGTCCAATCCACCTTCAGCATGCCTTTGGGATGTGGGAGGAAACCCACGTGACCACAGGGAGGACATGCAGACTCCACACAGAAGGCACCCCAACCGAGGATTGAACTGGAGAACCTCTTGCTGTGAGGCAGCAACGTTAACCACTGCACCACCATGGCCACCCTTGGACATAGCCATCCCTGAGCTACAAAAATTATATTTGACTGTAAATATCGTAAAAGCGTCATATATTTAGTGAGGTTAGGGGTCTTAGAGTACCTGATCTGGGACATTACAGTAGTACTATAACAGTAGCCCAGTATTGTCTAGCCAGGGCAGTACTCGCTCTATTATTTGTACCAGTCAAAATATAGTCCCCTAAAATTGGGCATTCTTCGGCAGCAAAGCAATATCCTCATGGAGAACTTCAAATCAATGAAAATTGGAGAGAACAATGCTAGACAGGTAGGGAACTGAAATGTAAAAGTTGTCAGAGAGTATTTATCGGATATAATTTCGTAAAACCCCCATTTTAGAATGAAAGGGCATAAGACCCTCAAAATCTTACAGTTGTGTGCATATGCTCAAGGGTTGTCCTAAAGTCAATGAGATTTCAGGCAGAGCACATTCGACAGCATCAAACACAAGATATTGGATTCTCCCATTGCTGTATATTCATTTCTGCTTGCTGAGGTTTACTGGGTGCTGACTGATCAGCATATCTCTCAACCTCTTAGAGCAAAAAATCTGGACAAAGCCTAAAATGATGGGGGGACAAATAGGGACAGATTTTAAATATTGCTCTTACAAATGTAGAAAGTTGATAGAATAATAGGTTTTGCATTGGCATGAATTTTCTGAAGGGTGTGGAGTCTTAACCTCAAATGTTTGTCATTATTTAATGACTTCAATCCTCAACTATTTGCCAGAAAAGTACAGATTTTAGGAGGAACATGCCAAAAATATGAGCCAAAAATCTGGACATTCTGCGAAAATCTGTACAGTTTCGAGGTATGCTGATCAGTGGTATCATTTGCAATCACTAGTAATTTGCAAATTTCTTTTACTTTGCTAAAGAAAGTATAGTTTTATTACTCTTTTGCATTGTTTTGTTAATAAGCTTAAGACTGGCAGCCCTCTACAAAGTAAAAATAGCATGACTAACTCTGAGTCACATGTTTCTGATTGGGACAATTATTCATAACATTTATTTAAGGCATAAGGACCTGTTGGAGCTAGGCTACTCTGATCAGATATTTTCAAGGTTATAATTTTATACATAGAAAGATAACAGAAATGTTTGTTTGAATTTTTTCTAATGTTGAGTTTTCAAACTCTCTCTATAATTGTTTTACATTATTGTGTTTTCTCCTTTAAGTGTTTTATTTTTGTTGTTCCACAATGTATTCAGAAGGGTTAGAAAAAAAACCTCCACAAACATAGTTTTCAGGCATCAATAGTGAGCCAGATAGCTGTGAGAAAGAAACTTTAAAAAGTGGCCCACTTCTCTGTCAAAATATTAACTGATACTCCTCACTCACTAACTATGTCTAAACCAAAGCCCCTAGATAACAAAACAGGCAGATGGGGCAGCTTGTTGGTATCTGGAGGCAGGGGGTGGTAAGCAGCACTCAAAGCATCTGCATCCAACTAGTAAGCACTTGTGAAGGACTTCTCTCATGTGTTAGGACAACAAAGAAAGATATTAAGGAAATTATATCCCCTGACATGTGGAAGGGGAGCGCCTTGCAATATGCAAGGCGTCTTTGTCTACAGAGTATGCTTTGTGTTTCAAACTTAAGTTACTATTGGAAGGCTTCAGTTCATTATCACCTTTACTTTGTCATAGGCAGTAATGGATTTGATGTTCTGATTATTTATGCTGTGTTGCATAAACACTGAAGAAATAAGTAGAAATTTGCAGTGAATTTACAGAGCGAAAATGATGCTGCACTTAATGATATGTCATTGTTTGCTGTAATAGATATCACATCTGAAAACAAATTTTATAGAACTTTACATTTCATTGTTCTGAATATTTTACAGCTGTGATATTATGCATGCTTTTTACTTTGATATAATAAAGTTTATAGCAAGTCTGCTTGGGTTGAGACACAAAGTCAAACTCATAGTTCCACACACCACCCTCCATGTCTAAGCTTTGGACAGAAGGCCTTGTTCTGTGCAACCTATAGCTATATAGAGTAGTTAAATACCCGCTGGTCACAACTTTGTGGTGTATTGTGTAAGAGTGCTGGGCAGCAGATGTACAGATCTGGGAAACAAGTGTGTAATGAGGTGTCTTGGGAATGTCTAGCAAATTCTTCAGTGTGTTTTTACTTTGACTTTAAACTCCAGGTGAGCTAATACCATTTACTTTTGGGGTCATGAATGTTGACCCCGAATGAACTATGTTCAATGTCTCAGTAACTAACAAGGTACAAGGAACTGTATTAAAAAAGATGGTTGGTGCTTGTCATAACAATAACAATAGGACCTGCTGGTGCACAGCAGAGTTAAGCTATCATAGAGACATTCCTTGTATTGGTATGAGAGTGGTGTTTCCATATTTGACGGATCTGTACCAAATGACCGGGGAGGCATCACCTATGGTATTCACTAAAGTGATTTCCTGTGCATGGGAATAGATTGGTGAGGTGATGGAGAATGTCTTTTGGATGGCCTCAAAGAGTTTTTTTTTAAATCATCTATTCAAATGAGAGTGAGAAGACTGCCAATGTCACCTAGATTGTTGCTAGAAAGGGCAGAAAAATGCTGACCTTAAATGTGTTCATTGCTTGGAGGCAAGAGAAGCACTTCTGTATGACTTTTTATCTCTTCCCTATTCCCACACTTGCCAACTATTTAGTGCCACTGCAGCTGTTCATTCATTCCCCCAATGGGATGAGAGCCAATCTTGGTGAATCTATCATTCAGGCAGCCACTAAATGGTTTTGCATTTTCAGTTCCAACCCTATTTCTTGTGACCCGGTGCAAATGACACTGAAAGAAGGGCCTCCTGCACCCTTCACAAACCTTTCCTGTGTGTCCATTCATATGTTACAAATGTTACTGCAGGAATGCATCTTTGCAAATCCAAACTCATGTCCCTGAAACATATGCTGCATGCTGTATACCCATCCTTATGTTTTTCAGTGGGGGTCAGCACAGTTAAATACAAGATTACCTCCTTCTCCATGATGGGTGACTCAGTCCCGCCTTTCCTGCAGTGCCTGTACTACTGGGCGTCTGAGTTTCAGTCATCACTCTTCTGCACCATGGAGACTGCAAAGAGGAAGGAACACTTTAAGGAAACTAATAAACCAGTTGATATACTATCCTTTGAGGAGACAGTGCTAGAAGCAGATGGTGGAATTGGGTCCACTTTTATGAATGATGTAAATGCAACCGTTAAATAGTTCCAAAGTGGCAAAGCTGTGAGGGTAGATCAGATCTGGATAGAAACGCTGAAGCTGTAGGATACTGATGTAGTATTGTCATAGGCAGTAATGGATTTCAATTTCTGGATATTTACGCTGTGCTGCATAAACACCGAGGAAATAAGTAGAAATCTGCAGTGAATTTACAGAGAGAAAATGATGCTGCACTTAATGATATGTCATTGTTTGCTGTAATGGATATCACATCTGGACATTCAGTGAAAATGATATGGTTAATGCATTAAAGGTGGGAACATTACCTTTGGAATGATGAACTGAGAACAAAGTTCCCATTTTCAAAAGTCAGACAAGAGGAACTGAGCTTCAAGTATAAACGGATCCTGCTCCTCAGCATTCCTGAAACAAATGTGTTAGTGTACTGGAACTGAGACTCTGCCTGATTACTGAGCTTCTGGCTCAAGAAATGCAAAGCAGATTCTATCCAGGTGTTGAAACAGTGACTAATTTCCTTGTACTTGCAAAGATATTGGCGGAGTTGTGGAAGTTTTTAGTGTTGTCTAGATGAGTTTTCTTGATATGTAAAGGCGTATGCTTTTTCATCCAAGAATGACTTATAGGAAGGGTTAAAATAAGATGAGCCTCCAGGGACACTGCTGTCTGCCATTTAGCCCTTGTATTTATTGAGTAAGAGGTATACCTACTTTCTCTAAGTCAAATACCTATGAGATGGATGTAACAGTCTCCCAAAGATATATCTCATCTCTCCTCCTGTTAATGATGTTCATGCAGAGGATATGAAGTCACAGAAAGGCTTGGAAAGTTTTTGATTTAGGGATGTGCAGGTTTTATCTATGTTGCTAGCAGACAATGCTATCCTCTTACCTTTGGGCTGTGGTCTCTAATGTGCACTTAAGCAGTACGAGATGAAAATCAGCACTTCCAAATCAAAAGTCATGCTCGTCTCCTGGAACAGATTGTACTGTATGCTCTGCAGGTGAGAACTGAAGCTTCTTGTAAGTTATAAGTTTTAAGTTCCTTTGGGTCTTCCTCATGAGTGAATATAGAGGGGATCAGGTGCAGACCAGTAGCAGTATTAAAGACATTGTAGTGGACTATATTGGTGACATGAGAGTTGAGCAATAGGATGAATCACTCTATGGTCATAGGCTTACAGTAGGGGCCAAAAGGATGAGCTCATTAATACAAGTGACAGAAATGGTGTTCCTTTTAGGGTTTTGGGCCTTTCTGTGGTGGAGTGAGGAGCTCAGCTATGCAACAATTGGATTACAGTCACTGAGTATCTGAAACAAGTGGAGTTAGATGAGGTAGACAGGGCAGCTAGTGAGGAGAAGTAGGGCAAGCCAACAACACAATGAAGACATAGCTCTCAGCATGTCCGGGCCAAAACATCTGACAGCACCACAGGATGACCTGGGAACTGCTGATGGGGGCAGGGAAGTCTGGTCTACCTTGGTACCTCTCACCAGGACAAGCAATTTGGAAGGTAGATGGATAGATGGAGAAATGGACTGATGCATGGATGGATGAATGTCTTCTTCCAGACATTACCCCACACAGTATGTGTGTGTGTGTGTGTGTGTGTGTGTGTGTGTGTGTGTGTGTGTGTGTGTGTGTGCGCGCGTGCTTGTGTGAGAGAGAGAGAGCATTCTGTTTCTTATAATTTACGATGGTCTACATTTTCAAAGTGCTTCATGTCACATTGTGTGTGTGTGCGTGTGTGTGCAGATGTGTTCTGTTTTTTATGATTTATAATGTGCTATATTTTCAAAATGCTTCATGCCTCATTGTGTGTGTGCGTGTGTGTGCATGTGTGAGTGTGTATGTATTTGTGTGTCTGTGTAACAAACATGCATATCAAATAGTGAGGTATTTCATAAAAACTGATATGACAAGAGAAATCTGTCCTTGTCTCATGCCACTCAGATTGTATAGGGAATCACTGCACATTTTCTCAAAACATGGTAAAATCTTATGAGAAAATCTCATAATTCAAAGCAAAAAAAACAATGAAATTTGAAGGTACCCCTTTTCAGTCCCTCTTAAGTCCTCCATTTCCTCAAATTCCCTTTGCCCCTCCAAATGCTGCTCAACTACAGACTGGCAAGCATATAAGTTCCAAACATATATCATATCTATATTATTCTGTTGTTATTCCCCCAGCTCCCCCAATTCTTCCAAGTATGATGCATCAACATTATGAAAGAGATCTATGTTAGAATGCAAATATTTTGTCAACAATTAGTAGTGAATATAATATAATATACATGTATCCTTTGGGTAAAGGGTTTCATCTTTATCCATTCTAACATTCCTATTTTATATTGGAGGCTATAGCATAAAATGAAAGTGAGAACCTGTAAAGTATGTAAACTATTGTTTGTTTGTTAACTGATAAAATGAGCTGTCTTAGCCATGAGCTAGGCTAAACAATTGAATACTGTAATGTAGAACACTTAAAATAAGCACTGAATGGGAATGCAACAATTGCATACATCAAATTATTTACAATAATTTACAGATGTTACAACAAGACGTATTATGTTCAAGTCATATAAACTGGTACCGTCATGTGAAAATGACATGGCTACATCTATGAGCAAAAATAAAGCATACTAATTGATGAAGAAGCTAAAAATAATCATGTTTAATTTGTAGCGACAGGTTTGGAATGACTTGAAAGAAAACAAACACAAGGTACAACAAACAGTGTCCAAAAGTAAATTGCTGTAAAACTAGGACCAGAAAATAAAATGATTAACCTGAAGGAATCGTAGAGATGAGAGACAGATCAATTTGACAGGAGAATTACAAACAAATGATAGAGACAGAGAGAGCATGGATAGGGAAGAAAGCTATATGAAAGGAAAATGCATAAATTACAAGTGCTTATTGATAAGAAAGATGAGGACATCCTTCAGGCAACTTAAAATTCACACTTAGAGTATCGATACTCAAGGACCTCCCTGTTTAAACAATCATAATTTGTATACTCCAGAAATAGACTATCAGGAGATTTCAGTTGCTAAAGCAAGCTTACTAAATACTCAAGTTTGTAGGTGGAAGGTGGTTGTCCCATCATAATGAAAGTGCACAGTATAGCTGGAATCATACCTCTCAAACTGTCAACATATCTGGACAAAGCCAGAAATAATAGGGGAACAAAGGACCAAAACAGGACAAATGTAAAATACTGCTACTATAAACTTAGAAAGCTGTTAGAATGACAGATTTAGCATTATTATTTATTTTCTGAAGGATATGAAAACGGAAACTCAAATTACTGTCATTATTTAATATTATTTAGTGATTTCAAACCTCAATGACTTGCCAGAAAACTGCAAATTTTATGTGGAGCAGGCCAAAAATACGAGGCAAAAATCTGGACATTCAGTGAAAATCTGGACAGTTGAGAGGTATGGCTGGCATCATGGCTTTTCAACAGTTCTGCATAGTTAGAGTAAATGGCAGAAGACCAAGTACAGTTTCAGCATAACCAGACGAATGAAAATTGGTCATTCTAAGGGGGGTGATATTTGTCAGAATAGAATGAGATGGTTAATAGACAATGCTGGAAAATATAAACAACACACAAAACTAATAAAACAAACCAAAGGAGGCTCACGGCCGATAAAGACTCCAAATATTTAATGAATTTAGCGCTTACATCGGTAATAAACCATTGAATTCATCAGAATAAAATCACAGCATAACAAGCTTCCTTTTATATTAAAACAAAATCACATGATCTACATCAAATAGTGTCAGTTACCTTCATTAATCAATTAACATCATAGTAAAGTAAAATATATCACAATAGAACTCAACACCACCACTAACCTACCAACAAATAGATGAACCACAATAAGCATATCTATACTCTAACCCAGAATACTTGAAGGTAATTAACACTATTTAATGTAGATCATGGGATTTTGTTTTAATATAAAAGGAAGTTTGTTATGCTGTGATTTTATTCTGGTAAAGTCAATGGTTTATTACTGATGAAAAGCGCTAAATTCATTAGATTGCTAGAATCTTTATTGGCCATGAGCCTCCTTTGGTTTGTTTTATTAGTTTTGTATGTTGTTTTTATTTTCCTCATTTGTGTAGTATGGAGGGAGGCACTTGGGCCGATGTTTTGACTTTGGATTCCTTACATGAACTAGTTACATCTATTGGGAACCTTTCATCTCTTATTGAAGTGCTGACAAAACAATTGGCTGGCTTTGGGAGGAATCTGAACCCATAACCCATGGGATTTGGAACTAGCAGAGCCCCAGCTTTGCATTCTACCCAGGAAACACAGTTTTCTATGATAACCCCAGGGCAGAAGAGCCTGGCTTATTCAAAATCAGATACAGACAAGGTCACAGATTGGTCAAGCCCCAGGAAGAGGAGATGACAACACCACGTCCACCAATGAGGCGGTTTCTCAACATAGCTTCCCCTTTACAGAATGGATTTGGATGGGCTATGACTGCGAATTCAGGGACACCAATGACCATGCTGATTATGGTACCTTAGACCAACTACTTAAAACTCTAGAGACTGAAATACTAAAATTTTGGAAGTTGCAGGTTGAAAATTGCTGTTTAAGGGAATGCCTCAAGAGACAGCAAGTCCCAAAGGGATGACGCACTTAAAAACTTCCTACTGGGTTGGTCAGCGAATCTGATTTGCACAGGGAATTAGTGATTATGTTTAACCACCATGGATGTGAACTTATCAAAGCACTGGTAAGAGACAATGACAAAAAATGTAATCTTTTAAAAGAAATTATTGACTTACTAAATGATCATATTAAAAATGATCTTTGTTTCAATTCTAAACTTAATGAACACAGAGCTGTTTTTTTAATGTGGACAAAACTATAGCCAATATAAAAATCAAAAAAAATAAAAAGCTTGAAAGAGACCGGATAGATTATGAGTCTGGTAATGCTTACCCAATACCGAAGGTGAATAACTCTGATAGACAAAATGAAGAGTTAAATGTGAGTTTTGATGTGAGGGGGTCCTAATGTTACGGATAATCAATACAATTACAACAATGGTGATGCTGCCCCTTTAAAGGTACCCCTGAGGAGGTCAGAGAGACTTTAAATCAGAGACAACAGGATCTGAATATGTCGCGGATGTACAATGGGACTTGTACAGATTTCTACCCCACTCGGGGGTGGGCATTCCAGGGGACAGGGGCAGGGAGAGGGCCAAGATGGTAATTGACACTGATGTTGATATGTGTCAAATTGTGACAAATGAATACGGTGACTTTAAAGTATATAATTTAAATGGTCATGCTATTACTTCACAATGGGCTAATCTATTTCAGAAAGGCCTACGTTTTTGTTCCAGCATGAACAGCAAATGTTGAGAGGGTGCTTTTAGACCTTAAACTGTTTGTTAGAAAACATAAATTTTGTCTTTATTTTGATGGGGGTGATCATTTGGGTCAAGTTTTAGGATGTAAAAAATCTAGTGTTTTTAAATCCACCTCTACACCCCATTTTGCATTTACTTGAAACAATTTGCATGAAAGATATTAGACAGTTGCTTACTAAGAGGATGGAATATGTATAATCTGACAGGGGATGAGACTAGACTATCATATGAAATAGCTAACAACACGCCCATTAGGGTTATGAAACCCAATAAGGGTGGTGGACTTGTGGTTATGGACTATAAGTTGTATGTTAGCAAAATGTCACTCTTCCGGTTTAGTGACACCTATGAGGAGGTTTCTATCAATGAGCCAAATATTGCGTATAGACATACTGACATATTTTTGAATGATTTGTTACTAGATAACCAGATTACTATGACTGAATTCCAGTTTCTTAGCCAGGCCTGTCCCTGGATACCCACAAATACTGGCATACTGAAGATTCACAAGAACATCATTGACCACCCCCTCCCAGACCCATGGTTGATGCCAAGGTCACAAAAACATTTTCTATGGCAAAATTTGTTGATTACCATCTAAAAGGGTCCTTGGTAAAATTTAAACACATACTAAAAGATTCATGGTATTGTCTAAAGAAAATTAAGAGGGAATGTTATTCAGATCAATTTACTTTTGCCACCACTGATGTTAAGGACTTGTTTTCAGTGATTCCTCATGTTGAAGGTTTGGAAATGTTCTATGATTTTCTATGCCACTATACTAGTTTAGACCATTTGAGAATTTTGATGTTCAAGGCATTAATGGAGATTATTTTAGAAAACAACTTTATAACCTTTAACAACCAGTTGTTTAGGCAGAAAAAAGGTGTGGCAATGGGGGCTGCTTTTGCCCCCATTTTTGCAAACATTGTTTTGACTCTGGGAAGTTACCACTGTTTTTCCCTCTTAACTGTTTCAGTTTTGTAGATTTTATGGGCATTACCTTCATGATATCCTGATTTTTTGGGAGGGTACCCAGAAACAGCTTAGTGAGTTATTTACATTTCTAAACTCCAGTACCCAGTTCCTTAGATTTAGTATGGAGATTAATGATGATATAGTTAACTTTATGGACATTTCCATACACAAGGATACACTTAATCAGCTTTTTACATCCTCATTATATAGGAAGATGATATACTCCAATGTCTTGTTACTCTTTGAGAGTTGTCACCCTGTATACCAAAAAAGGTCTCTTTTCAAGGGCCAATATGTCCATTTGGCACTTATAAGTGACATTAGTGT
The DNA here is from genome assembly GCF_019279795.1 of Protopterus annectens. Lineage (NCBI taxonomy): Eukaryota > Metazoa > Chordata > Ceratodontiformes > Protopteridae > Protopterus > Protopterus annectens. The sequence continues at coordinate 135,803,814 of NC_056743.1, read as the reverse complement.
ATTTTTGAAGGACAATGACATTTTGAGGGGTATGTTGGCTAGGAGAGGTTATCTGATCACTTTCATTGACCTATTTCTTGATGGGGTAACCAGGAAGAGACAAGAAGGACACTTCTTCCCATTATTGGGATCAACTGATCAGGAACTTGGATCGTGATATAACACAAATACCGCAGATGGTAACACCCCAAAACATTTTAACAATGCAATGGTGCTGTCTTATAATTTACAGTTCTATGACATCAGGGATATTGTCTTTAAGAACTGGGCTATATTTGGGGTCGATAATGAATATCTAAAGAAGGTGGGAGAAAAAACAGTGGTGGTATATAAAAAGGACCTACGCTTCCAGAATTTGGTGAAAAGAAATAAAGAAGCAAATATAAAAGGCAGAATGAAAAACTGTGGGCATTGTTCACAGTGTCATTATATTCTAGAGGGTGAGACCATATATATCATTGGATTTGGGAAAACCTTTTTAAAGCATAAATTTGCCATAGTAAGGCTTAAGTTTATTTAGCTATTTGCCAATGCTGTTGTTATTTTTTTACATTGGTAAGACCGTCAACAGCTTTAGGAAATGTATTTACCAACTCACATATGATATACAGAAAGGCAATATGAACAATGCTTTGGAAAAACACATTCATGATTTTTCTAGTTATAACTTTAAATTTATAGCTATAAACCAAGCTGAGAATAGGCCGAGAGAGAAAGACCCAGTGATTTATTTTTAGGATATAAAGAATTAATGTGGCAACTGAGATGCAATGCTACCCCCCCCCCCCCCCCGGACTCAATGAAGTGACTTCCATCTCCAGTGTCCTTAAGTTAAAAGCTGACTTTCACCTTTAGAGCCCAGGTGGGGATTTATCAAAATCAAAATGTAGACAAATGTGCGTTTATATATATATATATATATATATATATATATATATATATATATATATACATATATGTGTGTGTGTGTGTGTGTATGTATTTTATACATATATATATATATATATATATATGCATGCATACAGTATATATTTACATGTATATACAATGTATTTATTTGGGCGGCCATGGTGGTGCAGTGGTTAGCGTTGCCGTCTCACAGCAAGAGGTTCTCCAGTTCAATTCCTGTCTGGGGTGCCTTCTGTGTGTAGTCTGCATATTCTCCCTGTAGTCATGTGGGTTTCCTCCGGGTGCTCTGGTTTCCTCCCACATCCCAAAGGTATTCTGTAGGTGATTTGGATGGTCTAAATTGGCCCTAGGCATGAGTGTCTGCATGAGTGTGCCTTCCGTGGAAGGTTGGGCACTGGGCTGGCAACACGACACAGTAAAACTCCACTGCCAATCATGAGTAGACAGGTGAGCCACTGTAGCAACCCCTAACCGGGAAAAGCCAAAAGAAGAAGAAGAACATATTCAATTTAATCACACATATATTGATGAGTGTACTCATATAAGTGAAGGATTCATAGTGTTTTACATGACTATATGTGGTGACAGTTATATTTAATTTTTAGTTATATGTATATATTTTTACATCTACACATATGTGCATATTCATCTATCAATGAATCATTTACATCCATATATACAGTTTTGTGTGTGTATGGGGAGGGTGTGGGGTGAGTGTGTATACATCTACCCACACATATTCACATATAGGTTGCACAAGGATTTCTTCAACGTTTTAATTTCAATTTAATCATTTTTAATATCACGTTTTGATTTGTATTGTTAAACAATAATATGTGGGGGTATAAGTGAATGTAAACAATCATTTACAGATGCATTTTGTCTGCACTTATTAGATGCATGTGTCAAGTATTCTGGGTTAGAGAATAGACATGCTTATGGTAGTTCATCTATTTGTTGGTAGGTTATTGGTGTTGAGTTGTTGTGATGTATTTTACTTTACTGTGATGTTAATTGATTAATGAAGGTAATTGACACTATTTGATATAGATCATGCAATTTTGTTTTAATATAAAAGGAAGTTTGTTATGCTGTGAATTTATTCTGATGAAGTCAATGGTTTATTACCGACAAAAGCATTATATTAATTAAATTTTTGGAGTCATTATCAGCTGTGAGCTTCCCTTGGTTTGTTTTAACAGGCAATGCTATTTGGCCAGGGATGGTCTGCATCTCTCCTCTCTAGACTTTTGTATATTAGATAAAACATTCTCCTCCCCATAGTGCCTTATTTAGGCAATGCCAAACTGAAAGTACTTCTGACATAGCAAATCAAAACCAAGAAATTCTAAAGGTGTTACTGCTCTAAGATAGGAGTCTAAACAAGAAGCTCCACTCCCCTACAAGATCTCCTGACCCTGGAGAATGCTGACATTTGTTCAGTCCCTGAGACATGGTTTAAAGCCATGGAGAGTACATCAGCAGTACAAGTCTCTAATGCATTCCTCACATTTAGACTAGCTACTACACAGACAGGGACAAAAGCTGGAGGTGTCTCGATTTACATAAAAAATAATTATACCTCAAGGCTGGTCAAACAGGATGATGCACTTGAGCTTCTCCACATTCAAATCACCACAGGCAAAATCCCATACCACTTCATTGCAAACTATAGGTCTCTCTCTATGGCCCAAGAAACCCATAACATGTATTTAACCTTAATGAAAACACTCACCATCCAACCCAATACCACGTTCACAGATGATTTTAATTGCACCACTGTTAAGTGGGAATCATCTACATCACCAAATGCACAGGCACAGATGTTACTGGATTTAGTAAACACACTCCCTGGACCAGACTGGCAATACACTGACCAAGGGCACAAACATACTGGATGTGGTACACAATAATATGGGGGAGTCTTGAACACTCTTTAATGTAATGTCCTCTCTGGTAATGTCAGATGACAAAACAGTCTCCTTTGAAGTAAAAATAAATCCCAGAACCCCCAGCTAACCTGGAATTTTCAGGAACTACTCTAAGGCTAACTTCCTACCATTAAGTGATAACATGGTAACATTTCAAGCCTCCTTGCTGCTTACATGGAACTATTCACAGAAACCATATGCAAACTTGTTAATTACTGCATTGAGATAGCTGTACCCTCCAGGAAGAAATACAGAAGTAACTCAAAGAACAAGCCACCCTGGTGGAAACACAACATCAACAAGTTGTATTACAATAGGAAGAAAATCATGGCAAAAAATTAGGAGGTGTAGCACCCAGCAGGATAAAAGCACTTTCAAACAAAACAAACTCCTCAGAGGACAAATAAAATCTACCAAAGCCAAATTTGAGGTAAGTTCCACATTAAGGACAACCACAAGGCATTCTTTAGCTATGTCCACAGCCTCAATGGCAATACATAATTGTGTGCAGAGCTCATTATTAATGGAGTTACCTATACTGTGCCAGAAGATATAGCAAACCTACTGGAGACAAAATTCAACTCCAACTTTACCTCTTTCTCCCCCTGAACCTCCACTTAAGAAATACCAGCAAATATAATTCCCCCTACTATCACTAGGGAACAGGTCCTAGGCCAAGAACACTGCATCGATGTGCCCAGACAATATCCCAGGACACCTTCTAAATAGCATGAAATGTGACCTATCAGGATTTCTGGAATTACTATTTAACTGTAGCCTCCAAACTGACTTTGTACCTTGCAAAAGGAGAACAGTCATCCCTCTGCACAAAAATGTACCATCTACAGACCCTTAAGTCTCAGAAGTCTTATATGCAAATCTATGCAAATCCACGGAAAGAGTTTATTTATTTATTTGCAGTTGGTTTACCAGGATAGTCCATTGGGCCAAAATGAACCCGTTTTCAATGGAATCCTGGGGAGAAAAGCTCCAAAACTAAATAGGTTACAGTAGGTTATTCATAGTAGTTATACAAATTATACTATTATACAAACATTAAAGATACAAGAAAAACAATTTCAAATAATACAGCAAAACTAGAATTAATACAGACTAGTGATGAAATTAATAGATAATACAGACTAAAAGGAATATTGCATGAAATTACTGAGAAATAATAAGATATTAGGAAGCATTTCATGAAAATAATGAGAAATCATGAAAATAATGAGAAATAACATATTAGGAAGCATTGCATGAAAATAATGAGAAATAATAATATATTAGGAAGCATTGACCGAAAATAATGAGAAATAATAACATATTAGAAAGCATTGCCCAAAAATAATGAGAAATAATAACATATTAGGAAGCATTGACCAAAAATAATGAGAAATAATAACATATTAGGAAGCATTGACCGAAAATAATGAGAAATGATAACATATTAGAAAGCATTGCACGAAAATAATGAGAAATAATAACATATTAGGAAGCATTGACCAAAAATAATGAGAAATAATAACATATTAGAAAGCATTGCACGAAAATAATGAGAAATAATAACATATTAGGAAGCAAACACTTAGGAGGTGTGGCCTAGTGCATTCTTTCCAAATATCATAGGAATAATAATATGTATGAGTTAGGGGTAAATAATAAGAAAAAAATGCAGGAGGAAAACAGGGAAAAGAAGGAAGATGGAAATTGCAAGTGTTAGTTATGTGGGGTGGGAGCAAGAGCATTCCCACTGGGATACTAGATATGAATGAAGAGATCTTTTAAAAATAAAATGGTTGGGGGTGGTGCGAATGGATGGTGGTAGGGAGTTCCAAAGGCGAGCAAGGCCATGACAGAAGAGTTTTGCCTGGGGGACAAGTTGGTTTGTACACTTCTAATAGATTTTGATTGTTGGACCTTAATACTCTATCAGGAAGGTGCATTTTAAAGGCTGATGAAAGGGAGGGACAGAGGGAGGGGTTGAAAATGAGCTTGTGTGCAAGAGTTAGTTGAGTGTATGTGAGATAACTGGGTAGCTCTAGCCATTTTAGTTTTTGGAGAGAGGAACAGTGGTGGGTGGAGGACTTTTGGTTGGTAGCGAACTTGGCGATTTTATTGTAGCAAGAGGAAAGTTGTGTTTTCAGAGAGGACTGTAGATTAGTTAGGAGTGGAGCTCCGTAGAGAAGGGAGGGGATAAGAAATGAGGTAGAGAGAGTGATTTTGGTAGCAGGTGTAAGGTAATGATTTTGTCAGTAGAGCATACCTAGTTTTTGATGGGGTTTTTTGATATTTAGCTGTAGGTGAGAGTTGAATTTGAGCTGGCTATCAATTTGGACCCCAAGTAACTTGGTCTCTGACACCAGTTCCAGAGGTGAGTTATTCTGACTAGTGATAGAGAATGTGTTTTTATCGAAAGAGGTTACTTTGGAGGGGGTAAATAACATTAATTTGGTTTTAGAGGCATTGAGTGCTAGGTGATTTCTTTTCATCCATTGCTCAGTGGTTGTAAAAGCATCTTGAGTCAGTTTTAGGAGTGAGGGGACAGAAGTGGCAGAGCATATAATAGTAGAATCATCTGCAGATTGGATGATGTCTGAGAATGGGATAGAGTCTCAGAAATCATTTATAAATATATTAAAGAGAAGGGGACCCAGTATGAAGCCCTGGGGTACTCCAGTAGGGGGTATTTAGAAATGAGAAGGCGGCCTTTTTCCATTTTACTGCTTGATATCTGTTAGATAAGTAGCTGGAGAACCAGTTCAAAGAGGAGTGAGATAGGTTAAGTTTTGAGAGTTTAGTTAGTAGCAGGCTGTGAGAGATAGTGTCAAAGGCCTTAGAGAGGTCAAGTAGTAGGGTAGAAACAATTTGGCTAGAGTCACAGGCTTTATTTACAGTTTCAAGGAAGGAGAGGAGGGTGGTCATAGTGCTATGATTTGGTCTGAATCCATGTTGTGTGGGAGTTAGTAGGTGATTATCTAAGAGATGTGGAAGGAGTTGTAGTTGAATACATGTTTCTAGGAGTTTAGAGATGGGGGACAGGATAGCGATGGGGCAGAAATTAGTAACATTGTTATTGTTGCCACCTTTATGTAAAGGTATGATAAAGGCCTTTTTCCAGATTTGGGGTACTATACATTCTTGGATAGAGTGGTTGATTAAAATGCTAATGGGGTAGGTGATTGCTTCAGAAGCTTTGCTAAGAAAGTAGGAAGGGATGCTATCAGGAGCATTAGTGCATGGCTTCAGTTTCAGAAGGAGTTTCTTTATAGTAGAAGTGGGTATAGGTTTTAATGAGAGAAAAGGAGAGTGTGAAGAGGGGGAATTAGGGGCAGATGAAGATAATGAAGTAGTTAGAGTAGGAGAAGGAGTGGAGGGACGAGAGTTAGTAGATGGGAATGAGGAAGTAGTAGCAGTGCAGGGTAGAGTGTTGGTGGGGGGAGTATTGGAGAATGTAGTGGTGTTAGAGAAAGATGATGTTAATTTGGAAATAGATTCAATGAAAAAAAGAGTTAAATTGGGTAGCCAAATCTAGCTCAGGAGCGTTTGGGTCTGGGGTAGGGGTGTCTTGTTTGCTGGGGTTAAGGAGAGTAGAGATGCCTTTCCAGAATTTCTGATGGTTTGATTTATTATTGTTTTGGAGTGTGGAGACGTACTTTTGTCAATCAGAGTTTATGAGCTTTTTTACCTTATTTCGAAGTATTTTATATTCATTATGGACTGGGGGGGGGGGTTTGTTTTTCTGGTAGTGTGCCCAGACTATCTCTGTGCCGCATAGTTGCTAGTGTGTTATTGGTTAGCCAAGGGGCTGTTTTAATTTTAATTCTCTTAGTCCTTAGGGGTGCATGTGAGTCAAGTAGTTTTAGGAATATTGAGTTGAAGTGGGCAACTGCGTTATCTAGAGATAATGTTTTTAGACAATTCCAGTTAATTGCTTTTAGAGAGTTTGAAAAGGTTGTTGGGTTAAAGTTTTTTTGGTTATGGATAGTAATATAATTATGGGTGCGATGCAGGAGTGATGGGAGTCAATGAGTGAAGATGGGTATATGGTCACTAAGGGGATCAGGAAGAGTGCCACTGTCAGAGAAATAATGGGGATGAGAGACTAGAATCCAGTCTAGAATACTGCCGCTAGAGAGGGTTTTGGAGGGGTGTGTTACAGAGATGAGTTATCATAGAAATGATCAATAATGACACGGGAAACCTCCTGACATTAGAATTAACCCAGTTTGGTTTTGTCAAGGGCAGGTCATACCTACTCAACTTGGCTGACTTCTTTGAGATGGTAACCAAAGCAATGGACGATGGCAAAACAGTTCACACTGCCTACCTTTATCTTGTGAAGGCATTTGACACAATAACCCACTCAGTATTGTTTTTAATACTATTTTTATGGCTCCTGTTTCACTGTTGTACTCCAGTACCATATCCATTTCAAATATATTCTCAGTGGCTGTAGAGCTTTATTTACCAATAGCCAATACTTTGTCTTTCTACTTTGTCAGTTCTGAATTCAGAGAACTGAATAAATCATAAGGATATCTTCTCTCAATAAACATTTTTTCCACAAGTTTCCTTTCCTTAAAAAAGCTGCATCTTCAGAAGTCATCCTCAACAACCTAAAAACTGATCCTTAACTAAACTTTTTCTGTGAAAAGGGTTGGTAACATGGAATATGCAAATAGGAGATGTAGAATGTGGACTTCCTAAAAATATTGGACATAAAACATGTATTTATTTTACTGATAGTGACATCTAAATAACTGATCTCCTCCTTCTTATAATTATAAATAAATCTCCAAAAATCAGAGGAACTGTTTAAATGGTCCACATATTGTATTACGTTATCTTCAGTGTCACTCCACAAAATACAAATACCATTCAAAAATCTCACATGTGGGCATGGCCAAGATGAGCACTGAGTAGCAGCACTTTCTCTCTGCTCTGTCCTTCCAGAATATTTATGACAGGATTTTTTGAGTATATCTATCCTAATTTTGTTTTGTTTTTTTATATATTTGGATTCTATTAATCATTCTTTAGGATAGTATATAAAGATTTTGGCAAATATTTAAATTTTTTTCTTTCAAAAAGTATTAGAGAAGATATCTGGACTTCAGACTACAGGATGAGCTATTCCAAATCTACACCTCAAGAAACCACTATTAAGAAAGAAGTTCAGTCACTATTAATTAACATTCATGAAATGACAGCAAAGACTGATAGAATGGATGTGAAACTTGATAATTTCAAAGAAAAATGTTCCCAGCAAATGGAAATATTACATGAAGACCTTAAACAGCAAAAGGGACAGATTACTGGTATAAAGACTTCACTAAATGATATGGACACTAGAATTCAGGAAGGAGAGCACAATATAGACTTTCTTTTAAAACAAAATACTCTTTTACAAACAAAAGTTGATGATCTAGAGAACAGATCAAGAAGAAATAATATCAGACTTTTTGGTTTGCCTGATAATGTTGAACAAGGTAATATGGAAAAATTCTTAACATCTTGGCTCCCTGATGTATTACAGCTTCCTGAAGCTCTCTCATATGGGATAGAGAGCACACAGGTCCTTGGCTACTGCAAAAAAAAGGTAAATCTAATTCTACTAAATCTGTTATAGTGATGTTTTTATCTTCTCATGATAAGGAAATAGTGTTAAAGACTGCTTGGGCTAAATTTCCTATCAAATATAAAGAAAATGTCATAAGCTTTGATAATGATTACTCATCTTCTGTAATTACCAAAAGAAAGCTTTTTTTGCCAATGCTAAAAAGAACTAAAGAAAGCCCAAATAACAACACACCTATTATTTCCTGCCAGATTAAATATATTTCTTCAAGATGGTCCAAAAATATTTGATGACATAGACTCTGCCATTACCTTTGTCAAAATAAGAAAACTACTTGATAAAATAGAGGCTATGGAGTGGGAAAATGCCAGCCTTAAAAGAAATGCTGATGACAATTCCTGGAAGACCTCTGAACATAAAAAGAAGCTCAAAAATAAGTGACTTATTAAGCTATTTTACTATGGCTTTTTCTTATCCAAGTCTTAAAAACTAATCCAGAAGTTGGGGAAGTGGAAATGGTTCAACAGGCGAGTCTTTGTTGTTTAAAAGTTTTTTTATGGTACATAGTTGTTTTAATGGTATTTTATAGTTTATTATTAACGTTAGTTTATTCTAGTTCAATTTCTATAACAAGTAAAAGCTATTTATTTATTCATTTATTATCTTTATATAGTGGTTGTCTGTTATAATAAATGCTCAGTATGTTTGGGACTGAAATGTATGGCATTTTGGGGAACTAATGTAGATACAGAGACTTACATATGATAAAATTAGATTCTTTGTTACAACAGAATCTATTTAATTTGTTTTTAACTGTTTGCTGCTTTATTTCTCTGCCTCTCTAAGAAGAGAGACTCTTCACTGATATTGTTGCCATATTGTTGCTTTAATAATTATGTTTCCCATCTCCTGTTCTGCTGTTGGAATGCAGTGTTATTTCTGGTAATAGACATATGAAAAGTGTATCTTTTCTCCCTTTCAGTCACCTGGTATGTTTTGAAGTAATTCATTTGATATTTATTTTAGAAAGTAAATATGGAGAGGTTTTAATTTATTTCTTTTGTTTTTCTTTCTTTTTTCCTCTTTGCTGTTGGTTGTGAAGGAATGGAGGATTTTGTTTAGAATATGTCCGTGGTGGTCTAGTGGTTTATCGGGTTTGGGAGATGGAGTTTGTTAGTCCTTTAACATTTTATATTACTTTTCTTCCTCCCTTATGTTTGTATTATTGTTCGTTTTATGTTTCCTGGTTTTCCAACGAGCTAATCAAGTTTTCTCAGTGAAAAGCTGTAAATGTATTCCCTCCACAAGCTTGTGCATCTGATCTGTTAAACAACCTTGGTTTGACCTCGCATTGCAGCTGCTACAATGGAGAGCAAGAAAAAAGTGTTGTTTCCGTGGAGACATTTATAGTCTGACCCTTGTGCTGAGAAGCTTCGTAAAAGCTAAATAATAGTTAGAATAGATGGTTTCTAATGCCATCTACAACTTGGTTGAAAAACTGCATCTAAATAACATATTTGATATGTCTGCTATATTTAAACATTTATGAATATCCATAATCAAAGCACTTTTTACACACTTAAACCCTTACATTTTGTACACTTGTCTTCATAATTCTATTGTGGTTGTGTAAGTTTTATATTGATTGGTATGACAAGCATATAGTATACTTGGCAGTGTTGTTAAAATGAAGGGTTTGATGTGGATTGGTGTATCCATGGTAGTCTAGTGGTTTTCTGGGTTTGAGAGATGGAGCTTCTTGGCTTTGCGGTGTTTTATGTTGGCTTTTTTCCCTCTGTTGCCTTTTTGTTTTATCTGCTTTGTGTTCCTTGGTCCTGCCGCGAGATAGTCTGTGGCTTACAAAAATAAAAAAAAAGGGAAGAAGAAGAAAATAGCTGCAAAAGTTTTCCCTCCTTGGTCTCTTGCATCCGAACTGCTGAATGACTCTGCTGCCTGTTTGTACTGTGACTGCCTCAACAGAAAGCAAGAAAAAAAAGTGTTGTTTCCATGAAGTTATTTGCGGTCTGAACTTTGTGCTGAGAACTCTCACAGAGCTGGATAATAGCTTGATTAGGCAGTCTCTGATGCCCATCTACACGTCAAATGAATGAACTGCAGCCAAGTAACCAGAATAATATAATTGTTATATTAAAAACATTTATGAGAGCAGAGCATTTTGATACATTTATACCCCTATGCTTCTACACTTTTATTTATAATTTTATTTTATGCAATTTAAGCCTCTTTTGATTAGTACAACAAACATAAGGCATATATACTAACACCATTAAAGTATTTATGAAAGAAGAAAGGAAGAAAGGAAATGAATATATACAAAGCTTTTTATGACATCTAAGCAGAAGTTAATATTCTTTTACAAGACACAAAAATCAGAAATAAAAATAATTCTATTGCGGGTAGAAAATAAATAAATAATGACTGAAACATAATATATTCTATATGTCTATAGTTTGCTACATAAAGTATAGTCTCTGATGCAGACATTTACCATATAAACAAGTATTTTGATATATTCTGACAAATCTAGAAGTTCTTTCAGATTACTAAAGGTCTTAAAGATACATGGAAATAGGGAAATAATGTTAGATATTGGCACAATACATAAAGAGACAGGGGATTAGTCAACATATTGATTATTAGAACAGTCCATTACATATAAAATAGTTATGATTTTTGCATTATTATACAATTCATATCTGGTATTTATGATATGTTGAATTCATATGACAAAAGTTAAATGAAACAGTTACATTTGATTTACTTTTAATTTGTTTCTTGAATTGGTACATACAATTCTAGCGGATGTTTGTGAAATTATGCAACAACATATATATTTAGACAGGGAAGAGATGAATGTTGTTGCTAGCCTGATGGTCAATCTGGGTGACAGATGTCACTCAAATTAGGAGTTTTTAACTCCAGGGGAGTTTTTGAAAGAGTCTATGTTATTAATGAATGTTATAAGTTTCTGTTAATAGTTATTATGATGTTCACCAAATCTTACAAAATTGAATTTGATGTAAACGCATTTCATTGGATAAATGTTTTTCATGTTTTATGTGTAAATTATAATTGTATTCCTAATAGTCAATTTCTATTCACTTATAAAAAAATGGGAAAAAAGGAGCGTTATTCAACAACAGATATTCAGAACATTAACGTTTCATGACATAATTGAAGTGTATATCATTAAACATCAATGGATTAAATAATCCTAATAAGAGAAGATCTTTGAACAAATATCTTAAATTGCATAATACTCCGTTAATATTTCTCCAAGAACCTCATTTACTAACTGAAGGTGTCACAAAATTGGAATCAAAATCTTACAAACTTTTGATTAGCTCAGAACATGCAAAAAAAGGGGGGGTGGCCATACTATGGAAAAATACATCACCTATGCCTAAAATAATTGACACCTACAAAGATAACAAGGGGATGTTATCTTCAGTTATTATAGAATTTAATAAAAAAGAATTTGACATTAATAAATATGTATTGGATTCCTGGCATTGGACCTACAACAGTGAAACAACATATAGTTCAGTTTTCTAAGGGTAGTATTATTCTTGCTGGGGATTTTAACTGTATTTCTGACATAAAAGACTCTAGTGCCAGTAGTAAAAGGAAAATTCCAACTATAGCTAAATTGTTGAATAAATTCTTAGATTCATTCAAGATGAAAGATATTAATAACTTTTCTGACCCTAAGTCACTGTTCTATACATTCTACTCACATGGGCATAATTCATATTCAAGAATAGATAGGGTATTAGTTTCCAATAACTTAACTGATTTCTTATCAAATTCAAAAGTGATTTCTTGTCCCCTTTCGGACCATAATTCCATAACATTTGATTTTATACTAAACTCCACACTTAATGTTCATATTAAATGAATACCAGGTGTCTGCATGAAATGATCTGGCGAAGTTTTACGCCAGATGCCCTTCCTGACTCAAACCTCCCCATTTATAATAATGCACAAAGAAATGCACTGGCTTGTGCATCCCCAGAATTTTGAGACACATACATCTAAGGAAAGACACCAATGCTTTGGCAAGATACTGTAATGAATGGCCAGGTCATAGTTTTAAATGTACTGTGATAGAACCAATGGAATCTAACCCAAGGGGTGGACCATGGCCATTATATTTGGAAAGGAATGAAACTCTATGGCAATTGAGAATGAATGCCACTCAATGGTCAGGCCTGAATGATTCTATTTCAGTCACTTGTTTTTTGAAACTGAAAGCTCTGGATAGATAGATTTTTAAGCATGTTGAACCATACAATGTGAGAATAAATATTTATTTATTATTAGTACATAATATTTATACATTATTTATGAACTTTTAGTATAGGCAGATGTATAAAGTTTTTCTTTGAAAGCTTTTATATGAATAGTTATTATATTGTAATTATGCTTTTATATGTGGTTTTAGAATATTTATACATTAATTTTACAGCATTTTATCTTTGCTAACAGGGTTATTTGAATACATTTTTTTACAATTTTTGATATATTTCATATTTTATATTACATATTTTATATTTATATTTATGTGCATTCTGACCTTCACTTACACACTCATTCATTCATTATCAGATATATTATACATTATGCATTTTAACCTTGGATTAAATGTTTATATTTTTAATGTTTGAATAAGTTTAGTTTCTAGTGAAAATGCAAGACTGTCAATGTTTGGCAACACAATACAGCAGTATGAGTTCAATGTACTACAAGTAAATGCAACCATTATATTTCAAATGTGATAATTTGGTTAATACACCTTTAAACAATGTATCATATGTTATTTAAACCTTTAGTTATAATGAATATGATTGGTTCATAGTTCTATTACTAATTAACTTTCATGATATAAAGGTGATGTTTCTTTGGGCATGCTTTATCTTGATAATGTCTCCTAACTTGGGAGACAAAAGCGCTTCATTTTTAACTTTTTTATCTTTGGCTTAATAAATCTGGTTTATAACCTTTTGGAATTTATTGGCTTACATTTCTTTCACATCCCAGTACCACCGAAGCATTTCAGCTTTTTTTGGTTTCTGTTTTACGAGTTTGTCTGAGTGTTTCATGTCATGGCATCGGAGGAACAGGGGATGGAATCTTCACAGCCACTATATATACAACCATTGATTGAATCCATTGAAGCTATACTGCAGCAGCTTGAAAGAATCACACAGAGGCTTGACTGCACTGAGCATGCCTGGGTGATGTCAGCTCCGAATGGAGGACCTAACCAGGAAGTCACGGCTGCTAGAGGCAGCTGTGGCGTTGATGAAAGTTCATTTTCTACATTTTTGAATTCCGGTAATGCTGAAATAATACCAGGAGGAGAAAGGACAGTGAACAACACTGAAATGCAAAATAATGGAGCAGGAGGGTCGAATGCTTTACATTCCACAAGTGGAGATCAGTGTTTTTTGAACAGTGGCAGTACATCTAGAGGAAATGCCCACGAAGGAGTTGAGTCTAATTCAAGGTTTCCCAGCAATATGAATGACTGGTTGGGAGAAGAAACAGCCTTTTCAACAAATGAACCTGTAAGTACTGTTTCTTATGATAGTAATTTACAAAAACATGACCATATTTTACTAAAAATTAAAAAAACACAATTGGACAAAGCTTATTTTAAAGAATGTTTAAGGCTTAAACTGGTCCCAAAAGGTTTGCGCACATGACGCTTTCCCACAGGCTTAATGGCTGGTTCTGGCTTTCACAAAGAATTACTGGTTATGTTCGACAGGCATGGCTTTGAATATATGGAGGTTGTTATTAGACACAATGAACTCCAACTAACTGATTTAATTAAGGAAGCTACTGAACTGGACACGAGGATTGTGCAGGATGTTACACATACAAATAACATTTTTGATTACAACAGAATTTTTAAAAGCATTGACCAGGAAATAATTTCCATTAAAAATAGAAAAATGAAGAAAATAGAAAGGGATAGAACACATTACAGCACTAATACTGCCTATCCCCCACCCCCCGCGGTCGCAGGTCTGAAATAATGATACTCAAAATGATATCGTTGGTGAAAGCAATCAGGAATCTTTTTTGGATCAGGAGAACTTTCCTCCATTGAGGAGGTTGGAGAGACTGAGGGAGAGGTACAATCAGAACCAAAACTGGCAGGGGCAAGCAACCTTCACTGCAAAGGTCGGGGGGACAATCATTCTATCGGGGGGAAGGGAGGGGTGGGCATCGTGGATGGAATTGATTGTACAAGAAAACATTGTGGAAAATTGTTCAATTTTAAGGAATTCAAAATGTGACTTCAATGTATATAATTTCTCTTTTATTCAAATCAATGTGAATGACTGTGATCTACTGTCCAAAGGATTATCATTTGTCCCTATGAAGAACTTTGACACTGCACGGACACTTGTGGATCTTAGACAATTTGTCAGGAAATTGAATTTACATGTCCTTTTTAAATCTGTTGAACATGTATGTAACCCATTGCATATTTCTAGATCATACAATCCACCCTTACACCCTTCCTTGGCAATGTTTGACAAAATTTGTGAAGTTGATGTTAGGAATTTAGACAAGAATGTACATTTTCCTAATTTGTGTGAAGATGAAATTGATGGTTTAAGCAAGTTAGGATTTAATAAGGACGTTAGGATTATAAAACCGGACAAAGGTGGTGGCATTGTTATTATGGATACATGGGATTACAATGAAAGGATGAACAAAATTTTATCAGGTGATGCTTGTAGAAAAATTACTTTAAATGAACTGAATGGTACGTATAATAAGATTAGGAATTAACTGAATGATTTATCAAAGGTTCCTTTTCGATAGAGGAGTTCAATTTTTTACCTGTACATCACCCTGTTACTCCATGTATTTTTGGTTTACCCAAAATGCATAAAAATATGTCTGCTCCACCAATGTGCCCTATTGTTAACTGACGTGGCTCTATCACATATCCCATAGCTAGGTACCTAGACATTAATCTAAAAGGTTATGTGGCAGAAGAAATTGATATTTGTAGGGACTCTTGGGATTTCTTACAGAGAATCAATAACCTTGACTTTAGTGAGACTGGCCTTTTTGTAACCATTGATGTGAAAGATCTCTATACTTCTATGCCTCATGACATAGAAGTTGAGTGGGTATGTGATTATTTACTTGAAAAAAGATACCACAGCCCAAGATCAATATATATTAACAATTATTTTTTATTAGTTCTAAAAAATAATTATATATTTTTTAACAATGAATTTTTCATTCAAATAGTAGGGGTCGCAATGGAATCCCCATGTGGGGGCCTATATGCTAATATGGTTATGTTGCAGTGGGAGAAGAAAATCGTCTTTGAAACACAATTTTATGGTTATTGTTAAATGTATGTAAGATTCTTGGACTATATTTTTATTTTTTGGGTTGGACCAAGAGATCTTATTAATGAATTTATGGCTTACATTAATAACTCGACACCCTTTTTGAAGTTCACTTATACCATTGGTACAAATGAAATTTCATATTTTAATGTCAAATTGTTAAAAGACAGAGACTTGAGAAAATTTGTGTCAGAAATTCATTGAAAAGAAACTTATTCAAACAGATTCTTGCATTTTGACAGTGCACACCCCTATAAACAAAAAAGAGCAGTAGTAAAGGGCCAATTTGTGAGAGTGGCCTGGATGGTATCTTCCTTTGACTCCTTTCTTAATGAGTGTGATGTTTTGAAAAACATGTTTTTAAAAAGGGAGTACCCAATTGATTTGGTGAACAACTTGATGCTAGAAGTGATCAATAAAAGAGAGAAGGGCGTTTCTCAAGCTATCTTAAAAGTTGACGTCACACAATATGTCAATGACTTGAATGTTGATACTGTCAAGATACCATTTGTAAATGATATGTCAAACAATAACAACATTATGATATTAAATAGATCAGTATCATCAGATACTAATTACCATTCTGCCTTCATTACCACCAATATTTTAGCAAGCAAAGATATTTTGAGACTTTTGGAGAAGAATTGGATCATCCTATCCTCGTGTAATGAGGTTAGGCAATGTATAAGTTAAAGACCTATTGTGGTGTACAGAAAAGACCAGTCCATGAAAAATATTTTTGAGAAAAATATCCAGGCTCAAACTGTTGGCGGTATGATAAGGTGTGGAGCTTGTAATTATTGTCAATATGTAATGGAAGGCAATAAATTCACCATTAATGGTATTAGAGCGGTGTTAAAGAAAAAGTGTTTTTGCCATACAGAAAAAGTTGTTTACTGTGCTTTTTGTTGTGAATGTTCCTGTTTTTATATCGGAAAGATGGAAAAGAAATTGTAAAGTCGTATTTACGAACATTTGAGAGACATAAAACTAAGGAAAGACACCAGTGCTTTGGCAAGACACTGGAATGATTGTCTAGGTCATAGTTTTAAATTTACTGTGATAGAACCAATGGAATCGAACCCAAGGGGTGGACCATGGCCATTATATTTGGAAAGGAATGAAACTCTATGGCAATTGAGAATGAATGCCACTTAGTGGTCAGGCCTGAATTATTCTATTTCAATCACTTGTTTTTTGAAACTGAAAGCTCTGGATAGATAGATTTTTAAGCATGTTGAATCTTAAAATGTGAGAATAAGTATTTATTATTAGTACATAATATTTATACATTATTTATGAACTTTTAGTATAGGCAGATGTATAAAGTTTTTCTTTGAAAGCTTTTATATGAATAGTTACTATAGTGTACTTATGCTTTTATATGTGGTTTTAGAATATTTATACATTAATTTTACAGCATTTTATCTTTGCTAACAGGGTAATTTGAATATATTTATTACAATTTTTGATATATTACATACTTTATATTACATATTTCATATTTTATATTTATATTTATGTGCATTCTGACCCTCACTTACACACTCATTCATTATCATATATATTATACATTATGCATTTTAACCTTGGATTAAATGTAATAAAATAAATTTATATTTTTAATGCTTAAATAAGTTTTGTTTCTGGTGAAAATGCAAGACTGTCAATGTTTGGCAACACAATACAGCAGTCTAAGTTCAATGTTCTATGAGTAAATGCGACCATTCTATTTCAAATATGATTATTTGCTTAATACACCTTTAAACAATATTATTTGAACCTTTAGTAGTAATGAATGTGATTGGTTCATAGTTCTATTACTAATTAACTTTTATGATATAAAAGTGATGTTTCTTTGGGCATGCTTTATCTTGATAAAGTCTTCTAACTTGGGAGACGAAAGTGCTTGTTTTTTAACTTTTTTATCTTTGGCTTAATAAATCTGGTTTATAACCTTTTGGAATTTAGCAGCTTACATTTCTTTCACATCCCAGTACCACCGAAGCATTTCAGCTTTCTTTTGGTTTCTGTTTTACGAGTATGTCTAAAAGCCTACCTATATGGTAAAATTATTGATTGGTATAAAAAGAAAAGAATTTCATGGGATAAAGACTTTCAAGATATACAAACTAAGTTAGATACTTTAAGGCTTGATGCTTCAAAGAATCAAGATAAGAAAGCCAGAATGAATTAAATAAATACCTTAAACAATAAATGCATGGAAATTTTAAACCATAAAGTTATGATAAATCTTGAAAAATATAAACTTATAACTTTTTCTATAAATCCTAGATCCATTAATATACTAGCTAATGTACTTCACCATGTTAAAGAAATCTATTCTTCAACAAAATAAAAGCGGTATCTGATTTACCAACTATATTAAGTGAGTTTAGAGAATTTTTTTAAAATTAAACCAACCCGATAACAACATTAATAGTACAAAAGATATTCAATCTTTTATACAGAATAATATAAAGAACAGACTATCTGAACCATAAATAAAATTAATAGATAAATATCTTTTAAAGAAGTAAACGATCAAATAACCAAACTTAAGCAAAATAAAGCTCCTGGTAATGATGGTATAATTTCTAAAATCTATAACATTTTGCCTGCTAAAGTGTTAACTCTACTACATACATTATTCAATATAGATTAAAATAACAACATTATACCTCCCTCTTTGAAATACACATATTTCCCCCATACTAAAGTCTGATAAAGACCCTTAAAATGTGCTTCATACAGGCCCATTTCATTATTAAATACAGACTATAAAATGTTTATGTCTATTTATGCTGATAGACTTACATTTTTTTTTTTTACCATCCCTGGTAGATATGGATCAAA
This sequence comes from Protopterus annectens, assembly GCF_019279795.1. Lineage (NCBI taxonomy): Eukaryota > Metazoa > Chordata > Ceratodontiformes > Protopteridae > Protopterus > Protopterus annectens. Next base: position 135,785,134 of record NC_056743.1, on the reverse strand, counting down.
CAGGTTTTATAATTAATAGAACTTCTTATGATAACATAAAAAGAACAATAACGTTAATTGAATCAGTAAAAGCCTTAAAGAATAATTTGAATCTTATTAGTTTAGGTATTAACTGTGCCTTTGACTGAGTTAATTGGAATTATCTTTTTATCTTACTTTTTTTTTATTTTTATTATATTATATTTTATATATTATATTATATTATATATAATATATAAAATATATTATATTTTTATATATTTTATCTTACTGAAGGACTTAAACTTTTCTAATAGCTTTATTAACCTCATAACTCAATTATATAATGAAAGTCAAGCCTACATAAAAATAGGTGCGAGTATATCCCAGAACATACCCATTGTAAAAGTAACCAGACAAGGTTGCCCTCTATCTCTACTTTTATTCACATTAATTATGGAACCTTGGGCTAACCTAATAAGGGATAACAATACTATACAAGGATATAGGTTAAACTGTAATGAAACATCAAAAATCCAAATGTTTACTGATGATGTATTAATCACTCTTGGTGGTACTAACCCTACCTTACAAGAATTGTTTAAACATATGGATATATTTCAAAAAAGTTCTGGTCTTCATTTTAATAAGTCTATAACACAGATTCTTCTAATTAGTTCCGAAAGTTATAATATACAAGACAATATACAAATATATATCTCAGTCTCAACAAATAGCATATTTAGGTATAATTATAGCAACCAATATTAAAGACATCTTGCACCTAAATTATAGTAAAAGTATAACTACCATAGAGCCTCTAATTAGTAAATGGAACACGATTTTATTTACAATGGATGAAAAACTTTCCATTATAAAGATTATCTTGCTTCCAAAGATATTATACATAATACAATCTATTCCTATTCCCCCTACAGGCTCTTTTATTAAAAATGCTAACACACTGATTAAGAATTTTTTATGGCATCCGATAAAGCCTAGAATTGCATTGTCCAATCATATGTATAGCTGGAAAAATTGAGGTATATCTTTACCAAATCTAGAACTTTATTCAATTTCTTCAGTTATTAAAACAATTGTTTATCTAATAGATGGACAGTACTTGCAAAACGGAAGGAAATTGTTAAATTTATCCCAAAATACCAAAAATGAAAACAACAAACATCTACCAAAGTTAATAAATAATTAATTTATACGGAATATGAGAGAGTATTTTTCCAATTATTCTATTCAAATGTTAAATCTACTTATATAACTTTAATTCTAAGGGCCTTTAAAAACTTTATATTTAGGTTTAGAATATTTGAAAACTGGTTGTTCCTCATCTTCCCTATTGCCTACACACAAGGTATAATTATATCTGTAGATCATTCTAAAATGTTATTTAAACTAAAACAATTGATGTTTTGGCATCAAATGTTAAATAAAAATGAGGCAAAATCTATTAATGCTCTTATAGATAAATATAACCTTAACTCTCTACTTTGGTCAGATTTGCAAGAGTTGAGAAAATATATTCTAAATAAGCTCATTTAAATCCCTTCAAATGCTAAACATTCAATACTCAAACTTATACAATATTTGATTTTATGCACTTATAATACTTTACCAGTTAAAAATAGTGCATCATATATTTATAAATCAATTAAACAAGATCTAGATGTATATTCAGATAACTATTGGAATTCATTTGCAGCAATCAATAGTTTTATTCCCTCAGAAAAAAGACAAAGTTAATTCCCTTCAGTCAGCCAGCAAAACAACTTCTTCCATTAAATGTAGAATCTTCACATGGAGATTTTTACATAAATCTTTCATCACACTTCAGAAAATGAGTAAGATAACTAAACAGGATGTTGTTTGCTGGAGATGTAATGCAGTAACAAATGCTAATTGGAATCATCTATTTTATGACTGTGTATTATTAAAGACATTTTGGGAAGAAGTTAACACTTTTTTACAGGCAATTTTTACAGACAATTTTATGCTTACAAAGTCACTTGTATTATTCAATACACCTGTCCCAGACTGTATAAATAAAAACAAATACTCTTTACTCTGGTCTATACTTTCCATTGCCAGGAAAGTAATTACAAGAAATTGGAATTCCTCATCAGTTCCCTCATTTAAAGAGTTTAAAGGTCTTCTCTTAAAAATATCTAAGAAATATTAACTATCAAATCTAAATCTACAAGGAATACAAAATTATGTTACAAATGTGAAAATGTACATTAATTATTGGTTAAAGAATTGGATAAATGATTAATGCAGTGATCTTTTCTTTTTTTTTAAATCTTTTATTCTAGGTTTTCATTTTTCTTCTGCCAAACTAAAATTAATTGATCCTGTTATTCGATATATAGTGAACATCATTGTACATAGTTTACTGTGCTGTTATAGCTACTGTATTATTTTTTCTTTTTTAAATATTGTATTTTAAAAATTTAACTTATTCAATTTCTTTAAAAAGATCTGTTCATTATATTAATGTTTTCATTAAAGCTGTTTTTAAAAAAAATCTCAGATATACTTTCCATCAAGAAAAAAAAACTTGACTAGAATATATTAACCTACTCCCATTTCTACATAACATAATGGGGCACAGGGTAGCAACCAGAGATGCCCCTTTATCTACCAATAAAATTCTTCCTCAAAATAAATGAAATTGTTTAATAAAACAATTTCCTTCTAGTCAACTAACAGTTGGGTAGTAGGATGCTTCTTAAAATACAAAGAACTCTGACATTAATATCTTTGCTGATACAACAGTTGTAGTATAATTCACAGTAAGTAAAGTGTGAAAATGATGTCCTTAAGGTTTCTATCATATTCCATGCCTCCTAAGTCATATCATTATTTTAATTTTCTTTGTCTGCCCAAATGCAGCTCAACCAGAGACTGGCAAGCAAAAAAGTTACAAAAATATAGCATACTTTCATTGTACTAATGTCATTCCCCCAAGATCCCCCAATTCTTCCAAGTTTGCTTGTCCTCCACTTGCATCATCAAATGTAGATGTTATGAGTGGCATCTATGGTAGAATGCAAATATTCTGTCAACAATTAGTAGTGAATAAAATATGTTATACATGAGTCTTTTGGGGAGATGGGTTCATCCTTAGCCATTCCAACATTCCTATTCAAAAATGGAGGCTGTAGCTTAACATAAAAGTAAGAGAACATGTGAAGTATGCAAATTATTGTTTGCTTGATAACTGGTTAAATGAGCTGTCCAAGAAGTGTTTTTAGCCAAGACCTTGGCTAAACATGGTCAAGCACTGAACAGCAGAATATTTAAAATTATCAAAGGTGGGGAATGCAATAATTGCATATATCCTATTTATTACAATAGCTCAAAGCTGCTACAAACAAGCTGTATTAAGCTTAAATCATGCAATATGCTGCTGATTCAGACATGTGAAAAAAATACATCCCTAATTAGGAATAACAAAGCATAGTAACTGATGAAGCAGATAAAAAAAGGTCTTGTATAATTTGAAAATACACGTTTGAATGACTTGAAGAAAAAGAAACACAAGATACAGCAAACAATAAACAGTGTCCAAGAATAGAGAGTTTTAGAACTAGTACCTGAAACTAAGAGGATTATCCTACAGGAATCATACTGAAGGAGGATGAAAGAAGGTGATATGAAAATTACAAATAAATGAAAGAGAGCATGGGTAGGGTGAAAAGCTATCGGAAAGAAAAATGTGCATGTTAGAAGTAATTATCGATGAGCAGAACAGCATTCAGGTAATATGAAATTCACACTTAGAATTTTAATACTCTAGGACCTTCTTGTTAAAAGAATTATAACTTTATATACTAGTGAAAAAGGCTGGTTGCAAGCTAACTCAATATTTTCTTTACATTTTTAGGTGGAAGGTGGTGTACTGTCATCCAGAAAGTAAAAAGGAGTTCTGCTTAGCCAGATTAAATGCTAGAAGACCAAGTGCACTTTCAGAGTAACCAGATGAAAAAAGACAACAGAAAATTAACAATAAAACTCTTAAAAAAGAAGACATATTAATCCATACTTATTAAGGGAAGATCCACACCACCCTCCGTGTAAGGAAATGTACCCTAAATGCCACTTTCCTAACAAATTTTCAGTCCAAGGTTGCAGAGCCTAAAGAAAAAAAAACACTGGCTTCAACAGAAAAATATATACCTACGTTTTACTCCATTATATAACCTAAATGTAAGAATATTTAAATAGGTAGTGGGGACACATCCCCCCATATGGAGGGCATAGAGAACTGGCCCCTTCAATGAGCAGTTTGTATAAACTTTATTTTAGTTATGTTCTATCTGTTAAATCTTAGGCTCCTGTTGGTCTTTTGGTATTTAGTCTAAATGAGCAGAACCTCTACATTCAGGTGTAACCTGAGGAAAGGGGAATATTTAGAATCAGTGTGTTCTAGAGAATTTAAGAGAAAGGAGGAAGGATTTTATTTTGGTAGGCAACCAGTCATCTTCTGTTAAAGGTAGTGATGGTAAAATAGACCAGATGGATAAACATGTCTACAAATTTTGTTTTATGATGTCCTTGTATTATTATTATTATTATTATCACCATCATCATCATAGACGAGGCCAAATGAGTGCATAGATAGGGAATTTTCTAGTCTTGGAATAAGCACTGTATATTTTTAATGACTGCAAACTAAGCTTCAGGAACGAAAAGTCATTTAATTTTGTGAACAAACTTAACCAGTGTACTTTAATAATCCAGTTGATGTGGCATTGAAAAGAAAGCGTGTTATTTAGCCAGAGTTCTAAGTACCTATCATAAGTAAACTTGTTGAAGTGCAGACCATAAAGTCTCTTAATACAGAAGGGATTAGATTCAGTAATTTTTATACAGTCCCAGTAAGTATGACTTTGGAGTTAATAATACAATTACACGCTTCACATCAGTAAACCAGTATCAGATAACGACAAAGTTCTTATGGACACAGGCTTTGATAATGTCATTCCGACCCCCCACGAGAATTCACCATCAGAGACACCTACTGGACCACCTCCCCCCAGAGATGATAATGTTCATCCCTCCCTGATGCGATGACAGTCACCTAAAATGCTTCTTGAACCCAGGTCATTTGGGACATAGTCAGAACTTTATACCTCTACACTGCTGGAGAGGCAACTGCCATTTTAATGTATTTTCCTGGTAAGTTACCTTGGGCAGCTGTGATAAGTTTTTAGTTTTAGAAGTATTTTTTCTTTTTTATGGTGGAAGTGAAGATGGGTTTCATGGGGAATGTTTTATGGTAAGAGTGTTGCTTTAGAGGAAGGTTGTGGGGTAGTGGTGGTTATAATATTAAGGAGAGAAGTTACTGAGTTAATAAAGTATCCATGGAACTGAGAGGCCTAGTCATTTCATTTAGTTGACTGAGGACCTAGGCTAGGAACTTTGGCCAGTATTTAGTAGTTGGTTGACTGAAAGTCAGAAGAGTTTTGGATTATTTTTATTTAAAGTTTAGAGAATGGTGTAATATGAGTTTGTGTCAAAGTTAATATTTTGCTTGGTGCTATTTCTTAAGTATTTATATCTTTATAGGTTATACTGCGTCTTTTTTTCTCCAGGTTTCCCATGCTTTATTCCTCTGTTTGATAGGTTGTTTGGTTTGTCTAGAGAGCCAGGTGCTGGATTTGCTTTGATTCTTATAGGGTTATGAACATTTAGAATACTTGGAAAATGGTATTGAGTAGTCAGACCCATTCATATTGTTTTAGCAGATTTTAGCTAATAGGGAGAGGTTAGACATGTTTTTATTTAACAACAGCATAGCACCCCCTCCAATTTATTTGCCAGGTCTATCATAATACAACGTCATATTTGTCTCTTATGTTGATTAAATGACAGGCAAATGATTTCAATGACATTTTGGTTACCACAGGAATATCAGGAATGTGAGGGGAGACCCAAGCTTCAAAAATATCACACTTATTATTTAGGGTCTGGGCACTGAGGTATAGAATTTCAGACTTGTAATGAAGTTAGTGTTGGTTTGTTGGCTAGAGATTGAATGGTTATGAATAGTTTAAGGTGGGAATGTGTGAAATGGAGTGTAAGATGTGTAATGTCCAGGACCGGGATCAATGCTACCTCCAAGAATTATCAGAAGAAAGTTCTGTAAGACTGAGGTATGTCTTCTCATGTACACTGGAGGATAAAGTTTGGCTGAACAGAGGAAATGAACTTGTGTATAGCTGACAAGAGAAAGCTAAGGAGCTTATGTCAAGAAGGAGAGTCAAAATGTTACTGGGCAAACAAAAAGGAAAAGAATGATTACTGCAGGAAGAAATGAAAAGGATTAAAAAAGAGGAGATAGAATAATAAGAACAATAAGGAAGATTATATCTTTATCAATAATTTGAGAGTAGGACAGAGTTGTTGCTTAAATAAGAGTGGGGCCTAAAGTTAAAAGAGAAGCAGAGAGTACTGATTTAACATGCCACCATAGGTCAGTGTACTAGGAAGGGGTCTGTGCAGAGTGGTACTCTTACCAGACTCTAGGAGTTTAGTGTGCAGGAGTTAGGCCAGATAGGATAAAGAGACAAGTTAAGAGTGGGATATAAGGCTAGTGAGTGATTAAGACAGTAAGAATAGAACTTATCTACCACCTAAGGCCTTGTTAACAGTACTACTAAGGAAAAAGGTCTACCACTTAACGTCCTGAGAGAAGGGAAGAGGAGAGCAGGTGCTAACATTATATGAGGCAGAAGGTATAACTCCGTGAAAGAAAGTAGGGTTTACTCAGTTGTAGGAAGGAAGGACTGTGTGGTGGGGTAAAGAATGAAGGTAGTCATAGTAGGACTGAAGTAGGAAAATAGGAAAGAAGCCCTTCAGTATGGAAGACCGTATCTGCTACCTAAGATAATGAGTAGAACAAGACAGCAAGACTAAGTGAAAGTGAAGTAGATCATATGTATAATTAAACTTAAAACTCATTATATCCCAGTGAAGCCACCAAGTGCATCTGCAGTTAACACCAACTCATGCCTCTAGGCGTCAAATATTGCTTGTTCATATTTGCATCAGTAATTCCAAAACCATGCTACATACAATGCTTTAAAAGATTTCATCTTAAGTTTACACAATAGCTAACTCAACTGCATAAATATTTGACGTCTAGTTGTTTTTATATCAATTTATATAGATATAATTTTAACATTTTTCTAAGTATCTCAACAACCAAATAACACAGACAGAACTCCTTAGCCTCATATGAAAGCTGTTAGCTAGATGAATAAAATGCTGCTGACAGTATGTGTATAATTTGAGTGCTTGCTGAGATATTGTAAGTCGTTTACAAAATATTACAAATATAATAGCTACTGTGTTTACTGTCTTCTTCTTCTTTCGGCTGCTCCCGTCAGGGGTCACCACAGCAGATCAATTGTTTCCATTTCTTCCTGTCCTCTGCATCTTGCTCTGTCACACCAACCACCCGCATGTCCTCTATCACCACATCCGTAAACCTTATCTTACTTAGGCCTTCCTCTTTTCCTGTTACCTGGCAGCTTCATCCTTAGCATCTTTTTCCCAATATACTCTGCATCCCTTCTCAGCACATGTCCAAACAAACGTAATCTTGCCTCTCTGGCTTTGTCTCCAAACCTTCCAACCTGGGCTGACCCTCTAATATACTTATTCCTAATCCTGTCCATCCTCATCACATCCAGTGCAAATCTTAACATCTTCAACTCTGCCACGTCAAGCTCTGACTCCTGCCTTTTTGTCAGTGGCACTGTCTCCAACCCAAATAACATAGCTGGTCTCACTACCCTCTTGTAGACCTTCCCTTTCACTCTTACTGGTACTCGTCTGTCACAAATCACTCCTGACACTCTTCTCCACCCACTCCATCCTGCCTGTACTTTCTTCTTCACCTCTCGTCCACACTGACAATTACTCTGAACTGTTGATCCCAAGTATTTAAACTCATCCACCTTCGCCACCTCTACTCCCTGCATCCTCACCTTTCCTCTATCCTCCCTCTCATTCACACACATATATTCTGTCTTAGTCCTGCTGACCTTCATTCCTCTCCTCTCTAGAGCATATCTCCACCTCTCCAGGGTCTCCTCCACCTGTTCCCTACTCTCACTACAGATCACAATGTCATCTGCAAACATCATAGTCCACGGGGACTCCTGTCTGATCTCGTCTGTCAACCTGTCCATCTCCATTACAAATAAGAAAGGGCTCAGAACTGATCCTTGATGTAATCCCACCTCCACCTTAAACGCATCTGTCGCTCCCACTGCAGACCTCACCACTGTCACACTACCCTTGTACAAATCCTGTACCACTCTTGATTTATAAAATTCAGTTTAAGACCTAGAATCTAAAGAATACGACCACTATAAAAATAGTTTGTGATGAAGAGTTTGCCATTTATGCTTCTTTCATAACCCCTATGGTTCCAGAGGTATGAATATTTGTTTGAAATGTGAGGACATAATTTGATTGTCAAAAGGCTGAAGCTCTGCCCATTGGACGTTACAGTGCAAACTTCCTAAGCTCCATTGGAGTGAATGAGTTAACCTATCTTAAAGGAGACATACCTGCTCAAAAGAATGTTATTAAACCATATAATTGGATCATTTGAAATACAAAGCAGTTGAAGCTGAAAAATACACTAAATGTGGTCAGTAGAGTCAAAAGCCACTTTCAGATCAATGACAGTGTCTCTTTTAAAGAGCTGTGTATGCATGCATTTAAGGATATATATATATATATATATATATATATATATATATATATATATATATATATATATATATATATATATACTTTAAACAAGCTGTAAAGGTTCCAGGACAAATGTTTGGTTAGTCATCTGTGAAAAAGCCATAAATGTTAATGTAGTCTAGCAGTTACAAGAAGACAGCCCAGTATAGGAAAAGGAGAAAATGACTTATAATCATGTGCAGATCCTTGGTTTGAAAACTTGTGAACAGGAAAGGAAAACACTGACCCTTATCTGTGGATTTAACCCTGGACCCCCATATTCGATCTGGATATCACTGCCACTAGACCAACAAGGAGTGTAAAGACATTTAGCTACCTGGTTTCCATTAAGAGCAGTTTCTCTTTTCAACTGATAAACCACCATTGTGGTGGTTTTTAAACACACAAGCATCGAATGCACTGCAAACATTAACCTAGTTCTGTGTTAACAACAGAACAGAAAACAAAAACACAACACTAACCATTGGTTAGAGCTTGAAGCCAGGACCCCATATAATCTGTGTGGTTGTCAACTTGCGGATAATATGTTCTTGGCATGAATTCTGACAAGAATTAAGGTGCTTAAAAATAAATAAAAAGAAGTATGCTGCAAGTTCAGTTGTATAATGGGACTGATAACATGATTTATACTTTTCAAGATTTTATTATCTAAGATAATATTAATTTGACATATTAGTTGAGATCCAGGACGAGACTGAAACTGGTCACTATTGATCAATTCACTACCTCGGTAAACAAATATAAATAAATTAAGAGACTTTGTGAAAGTAAATGATTAATGGGACATCCAAGAGTAGGAGGTGGTATTTGAAAAACGAGTTCCAAGTAGCTGCAGATTTGTAATATCTGGGATAGGGGAAGCACAAGGCTGGAGAGACAAAGGGAATAACCCAGATATTATTTTTAAGTTCATATGTCAAGAGTATGATTGCCAAGGGATGAAAAGTTAAGATACACTGTAGGGCCAATAGATTGTGGGAGAATAGCTTCAATGTATGTAGAAGAGTTTTAATAATCCAGGTAAACAAAAGATAAGCAGACATGATTCCTAACAACAAGGTATTCAACAGATATAAAAAAAGCCTGTAAGTTTAAGCCTTTTCAAAATGTGTTCTATATGAAAGTGAAAAATGAATCTTTAGTCTTAAATTTTGAGGGTTTGTTTTTAAAAATATGTTTTTTTTTCTTATCTTGCAGTGTATAAAACTGATGTTGCAGCTTTGGGATTTTATGTGCATATTAAGATTTTATCTATCTATAGATAGAAAGATGTATTTTAAGAGCTGTGTCCTGTTATGGCAGCCCAGAAGAAAATTTTTTTTTCTTATGGCCAAATTACTGATAATCACTTCAAGACAGACTTCTGGATTTGCCTGGATCCATGGCATAAAGATATGACCATGGCTCAGTTAGCAATTCTAGCAATGGAGGATCCAGGTAGGGAAGGAACAGAGAAGATTGCATACACTCAGGGGCACACTATGTGGTGCAATTTCCCTGCTGGAGATGAGGAAAGTCACCACTAAGTGATTCGGAAGGAGAGGCTCAGCAGCTTAGAGGGAAAGCCAATTGCAGAAGTAAATGGACAGCCTCTTTGTTCAGCCCATTGCACATCTTCTCCCCAGCTCTTTAACAAGTACTTGCAAAGAGCAGTTCTTTGCAGCAAAAAATCTCAAACTACCCTTCATGGCTGTCTAAAAGAAGGCCCTTTCCATAAAACCCTACCCTGATGATGGGAATGAAGGAGTTAACTGACCTGGGAGGGACAAACGTTTGACTGACAGCAGGGAACATAGTTGAATAAAACTCCTGTATATTCTGATACTTCACTCCCAAGATATGTTTATGCAAGGGAAATTAAAGGAGTCAGTTCTGTGAATGTAGGAAAAATAGTCATCTTTACATATTAAAAAAACTTTAAAGACTTTGTCTCACACCTTCTTCTTAAAAAGATTACTACTGTTATAAAATGAGAAATATGTATTTGTATCCTATGCTAACATTCTGTACTCTGTTAATGTCAGTTTTGCATGGGGTCTATACGAGCCACTGTACAATTTGGCTCCCTAGCTCCAGCTCAAATCCTGGTATATATTAAATTGTTTAGTTTTGCAGCTCTAGAGGCTAAATCTGTCCCGAGCAATGCAAAATCATGTTTAATGACACCCTGGAGTGAAAAAAAAATATTATTTTGGGGTTAGTAGATTATTACTATGGAAAGAAAGGTCAACAAGATGCTGCATGTGAATGACATGTCTGAAGAGCTCATGGCACTCAAAATGGAGGTTGTGGAAGATGGAGAAAATGATAAAAAGATTAGACACCAAGCAGCAAATTTAGACCGCCTGGAAGGTATAGTAAACTGACAAGAATGTGAAATAAAAAAAAAACTTAATTCATGCTTAGAGTCACTGTTAGGAAACAATTTGACCAATGATTCAGAGCTAGAAGGACATTTCAGAATTAGTGGACTAAAAGAAGCTTTGGAAAGTAAAGAAATGGTGAGATATGGTGAGCAACAGATCTGAGAAGTTACAAAAGGGACTGACTGGCTAGATAAACAAATCTATGGAGCACACAGAGTAGAAGGGTTAACAGGAAGTGCAGACAGACCAAGACATCAGATTGTAAAATATCTCAGTTACAGACTGAAAGAATGGATTGTTAAAACAGCAACCTACAGAAGGGGGTTTACAACAGGTGGCTATAAGGTTGAACTGGTAGAAGATTTTGAACCATATTTGAACTATACCAGAAAAGAAAATGTTTACATTCAGCTGTATTGCATTTGAAACAAGCATGGGAAGCATTACCTTGCAATGCAGAAAGTATGTGGAAGAGAAATATGTTGTGGAAGAGAAGTGAGGTAAAAGATATTCAAGTTTATAAAGGTGTTGTTGGGGGCAGAAGCAGATGATGACTAGAGGGAAAGAAGAATGTTCCTGTGAATGCAATGAGTGGTGTTAGTAAGGAAATACCATTCAAATACCCAGGGCCTGAGCAGGCCACAGGAAATAGCCCACAACCTCTATCTAATGATCTGAGAGATGCTAGCTTGAGGCAGGATTCACATCAAGGATCTCATTTATTCTCTCGAGACAGGTAGCCTTTAGAAGACTCAGAGGTCTGGAACCAGGGTGTCAGGGATGAGAATGGGGCTAAAAGGGATACCATGGAAACTTTGACAAGGCAGACATGGTGTTGGGGGAGACACTGTTTGAAAGACAGAAAGAGAGAGATAGAGGAGTGCTGGGAAATGTGTGACCAGGACAATCAGAGGGAAGAAGGGTATGATATCAGGCTAGGGGCCAGGAAAAAGCACTATGTAGAAATAAGAAATCCAGAGGGAGAAACCAGGAAGGAAGGGGACAGGATAATTGTAAGGGGAAGCTTAAATGTGGTCGTGGATCTGGTGTGATACAGGAAATGTAGAAAAGAGTTGAAATTCATGGGTACAGCCAAAAAGCCTTAGCAGATGGAATGGTTTTTGGATGTTTGGCAGGAGATGAGACCAAGGGAGGCAAGCTTCACTTTTTTTTTCCAGATCTGAACCACAACAAGCAAGCTGGTTAAACAAATTGTTGGTGAATAGTGTAACATATGAGAAGATGTCAGCGGTGTACTATGGGGAGAGAAATCTATCTGATCACTCAGCTGTCAAACTGAGATGACAAGGAGGTAAGCAGATAGCTAGGGGTGGAGATGGTATCCAGAATACGAAGAATCAAAAAGCAAAACAGAAATGGACGGAAAAGGAGCAGAATGGTGGAAAAATGGGGAGACAAATATACAGAGGTTGATACGGAGGATCAAAGATGAAAGAAAGACTGCATACATTATTTCAGTACAAGATGAGGGGGTGCAAAATGGACAAATGAGTAGATAAAGGAATAGTTCAAAGGCCTTTTATAGTAAGCTTTATAAAAGCTCCACTGTGGACCGCTGTTACCAAGTGGCATGTGTACATACCCAGCGAAAGACAGAAAGAAGATTTGAACAGACCAATTGGAAAAGGTTAGGTTAAAGAGGCTATCATGCATTTGAAAGGAGGCAAGGGAAGTGGATGGAATGTGTATGCAATAGCTTTTTACAAAAAAAGTGGGGTTGCAGCTTAGGTTCATAGATTGGTACTAGGCTATCAGCCCTAGGGCCTAAACAAGCCTAGCCATAACAATTCCCTGGCTACTACTTCCCACACTATTTACTTCCCTGGACCCCTGTCTAGCATGGCCACTGACGTGATCTCCGGGGTGAATTTCCTTTCTCCCATCCAATCATCAAGGTTCCTTTTGAAGAGGGCCAAAGAGGCACTCTGCTTGACCTGTATGGGCAATCTATTCCAGAGTCTGGGGAGTCTCTGGATCAGGAACGTATCCCTCCAACATGTTTTGTTTATTGTGATGACAAGGTTTAGATTCCTGGAGCGTGTGGCTCTGAGGGATTGGGATTTCTTTAAGTGTAGCATGTCCAACAGCTCTGGGTTTAACATAGCCTTGTATGTTAACCAGAGATTGCCTCTGAGTAGACGATATGTGAGAGTATAGCTGGAGTTTTTTAAGGTGGTCAGCGTAGGTCATCTGCTTTAGGCCTGTGATTTTTTTAGTGAGGTATTTCTGCGGCCTTTCCAGTTGTTGCAGATGTCTTGAGAGGTACATACCAAACGGGGCATTATATTCTATAATGGAATATACTAGAATACTTGTTTAATGACATCATTGAACAGCGAAGAGTGATTGAATCTAGGAAAGGAGCCACAGCAATTGTTCTATTTAAATATTAAGAGAAGGAGTCAGATGTGAAGAACTACTGATCTACATCACTATGCAATGCAAATGTGAAAATCTTCTCCCATATTTTAACAGCCTGGCTAAACAATGTGCCCATTAATCTGGTTGGGGATGAACAAGCAGGGTCTGTCAATGTAGATCTTCCCACAGATCACTGGTGCACTTTACTGAATTTTGTTGAGTGGGCTGGGGAAAGCAGGCATTGTTCTCATTGATATTTAGAAGACCTCTGGTTGTACATCATGGAATTACATGGAAGGGGTGCTAACTGGGGCCATTGAGAATGTGAAGTGGTTGGGGTCAAAGGTCTATAATATACCAAAGATAAGGCTATATATAAATGGAGACCTCATGGAAGAGAGAGTACTGGGAAGAGGCTGAAAACATCAGGGGTGTTCTTTATCATTGGGACTTTTTCTGATCATTATTGAGAGGTTATTTCAGCTAGGCAGTGCATTAGACAAGACAGAATGAGAAGGAGCAATACTATCTGTTTATTTGCAGATGACTGCATGTTCCTGTTAGACCACATGTTCAGATTATCCAATCAGCTCCTATGTAGCAGGTATGGGAGAGAATCAGTTTTACAGTATCACCCACAAAAATGGATTGTGATTAGAGTAGGGGGTGGAGAGAGAGTAAAAGCTTACAGTTAATGATACTATTGGGTGGTCATGTGTCTGCATACCTAGGTCTCAAAGTATGTAGCTCAGAGGTGAAATAATCAGTTAAACTGGAATTAATTAAGACTCAGGATAAGGATACTGGATGCAAGGGCAGGGAGGTTCAACACACTTGGAAACAGATGAAGAAAAGGAGGATAGGATGCATGTAGTAGCATTTAGGAGATCTTCTTCAGGAGCAAGTATTTAATAAATTACAGGAAATCTGGAGTAGAATGGATGAGACATGGAAGGAAGAATGCCTGTGAGAAGGAGTATTAGAAACGATAAAACTGCTAGGTGGACTGTGACCCATTGGAGACATCTATAAGAAAATGGTTCAAGGATGGCAAAGAGTTCTGGTTAAAGTATTTTGACAAGGTTGGCCCCAATCCACTGCATGCTGAAGATGGGAGGAAAATGCAGACCAGATCATATTTAATTGGTATGTAAATATGTGATACTCCTTTGCAGGAAAGCCAGAAAGCTGTGGGAGAACCTCCTGGTGAAGGATATACTAATAGGATATTAACTTTCCTTACTAGATATAGTGAATAGGAGGGGATGGTGTTATCTGAAGAGGTTTGGAGAATAATTATGAAAGCTTGGGAATGGAATGGATGAATACACAGAGCGAGAAGCAAGGATATGGATGCAAAGATTATAGCACAAAGGGTGACTACAAAGAAGAATAAGATGGAAAGATATGGTGAGATTTTAGGAAAGGGTAGTGAATTTTAAAGGGACATTGTAGTGGTTGTACAATGAGAAGAAATGTATGCTGATGCAATCTTGGGGAAATGGAGGACCCAATTTGCTAGAGTGAGGCAGGTAATAGCAAACGTATGCAGGAGAAAGTGAATCAAGGTTACCAAGGTTAGAGACAAACAATAGATGCTAATATACTGTCAGATATGTAGGCATGGATATAAGGAAGAAACAGGTGTGCAAATTCAATTTACTGAAAGTTCTTAAGATAGAAGAATAGATTAACTGATGCAGTGCATTATTATACGACGGAAAAATAATGTGTTGATTGGAAGTACTGTAATAGAATATATGAAAAGACTATCACTGGAATGTCATTTTCTCTCTTTAAGAACAATAATAAAAAAAATCAAAAATATCTAAGTAGCACTATAAGTAGTTAAAATATTTTTTTTTTCAATTTATTCTACCCCGAGAAATGGTCCAGGGGGGCAGAGTCAATGATTTGTTCTCTGGCTATGTTTTCTCTTTCCCAGTATGCATTCTATCCACACATGAAGGCATCATATTGACCAACCTCCTTCTTCAGGGTCATCCTTCAAGCCATTTATAAAAACAATACTCATAGCTGCTTACTGTTAGGATCTTTGGCCAGGGTGTCAGTAACTGTTCTATAATGAGACATATTTTGCTCTTTTGCCTCATTTTACACATGCTACAGTAAATGCTTTGTTTTAGCTACAGAATCTGTTTACATTTCATTATTTTTGATGACAAGGAATAAGTTAGCTGTATGGTATCCTATATATATATATATATATATATATATATATATATATATATATATATATATATATATATATATATTCACCTTTTAAGCTCTTACATCTCAAGATCAGGGGAGTCAAATTCATAAAGTAAGACATTTCATGATTACACAGACAGCCAAAACATTGTATGCAGTGAGGAAGATGAACAACAAATAAATGTCACAAAATGAGAAAAACATTTAAGCTGTCATGTTTTTCTTTTTTTTGTAAGCAGTATTACAGGAAGTATTTTGTACGGAGGAAAGCACATTCTAAAACAAGATCATTTTGTCTTTAAGGTGTAGCTATCCCTTAAGGATCTAGGAAGGCATTACTTGAGCAGCAAAGCTATTAACTTTTTTTTCACTAAGTTAACTGTTTTGTTGTGCTAGCCAGCATGAAGCATTCTCATCTTCACACAAAGTACTCAGTGGTGATTCATACGTGCTCATTTTAGGCATGCTGTTGTTTTTGTTGTTTATCAGCCCCATTTTGTACCATAATTATTTCAAGGTCATGGCTGCAAATGTGTGCTTCAGTCTTCCTACCCTCCTTAATAAAATAAAATAACAAATTTACCACCTATCTTTGAGCAGGAGACGTGCTACAAGTCATGTAGGACTACTTTTAGAAGGCTATGCTCTAGCTTTGGGAACATATTTCCTCCTTAAATGCACAGCTCGTATAAAAATAATGCCTATATCTCAGCAGCAAAGTGCTCTGACCCCTGATTCCACTGGGACTGCTGACTATTTATTTAATTCAGTATTCATTTGCATTTCAATGTCTCTGTACTATCGCAGCACTTCATACATTTGAGGACTTCATATTTATAGTCCTATCCATTTTTTATGTTCCTATCGCTGCTTTTTGCATTGCTAGGTTGATACCCATGCTGCTCACAGCATAACACTTAATTAAATCTACACATTTGCACACATTGTACTCAGAAGTTATACCCCATTATTTCTTTAAGTGCCAATAATATATTTGCCTTTTCTTTGCTTATGACAACTATCAGAATTTAGCAAGTTCTGCGAGTTCAGGCAAATGCTAATCTAATTTAATGGCTATGCTAATCTCAACTAGTACATGAACACTTACTTTATTAAAAACAATTTTATTCACTGAATAAAATTACATTTCGGACAACAAATACGATAACTAAATGGTGTTTTCTGTAAGCATTTTTTGTTAAAATTTGATACTGTACAGGAAAATGAACAGAATAATTTCACTGCAATTCTTCTTTCATGACAAGGATTGTAATTTCCTAAAACATAAACAAAGAGTCAGTTAAGGTAAGATAAAAGCATTTTATCTATTTCATCAGTTCAAAAATTAGATTCTCTTCCGCAGATGACAAGTGAATACCACAAACTGCAACAGTGGAAATCACCTTCAGTTCTGTTTTAAGTTATACGCATTAACATCATGAATTGCAATGAGTTGAAAGTCATCTTCCGTCCATCTGTTTTATGCTACACATAATTTCAAATTAAATTAGTAAACTCTGAAACAATATGCACACTTTCTTCCTGCTTTACCATTTGTTAAAATAAAGAAGGCATTTACTTTTGTCTATCAAGCAGAAATAATCAGAAAAGAAAAACATTCTTCAATATTAAGTCTGAACAATTGCCAGTATACCTATTTTCCACTACCATTGTTACCAAAGCTAAATGGAAACATATAAATAATAAAAAAAACACTGACTAATGGTGGAATAGGCAACTTTAATACTAAATCTTAGTGCTTTTGCCTTAAATTACCAAAGACTTCTTCTTTGGCAATTTAATACAAAAACGATAAATGCTGTTATTAAAGTTGCTGTTTTGCCATTAGTCAGTGTTTTTCCTTTTTGTATGAATTTGTTTCTACACTATTGTGCCTACTTGGTGTCTTGTTTTGAACTAAATGAAAAAATACTAATATAACAGAAGGCAATTGTAAAAGAACTGAAGACATTTTCTTTAACTGTACTATGTTATAGCTGTTTATATGTGTTACTGTTCTCTGTGACTATATAATTGCAAACCCATTTTGAGATGCTAGAATAAGTCTACTTAAGTAAAAACAGAACATGATCCATGTGCAAACATGCAGCCAGAAAACGAGGCCATTTGCCTTGAGGGAACGCCCAAGCGTGTTTAGGGATGGGGTGTCTTGGAGGAAGATGAAGATACAATTCTAGCTATGAGAGTTAAATAACAGTTATTTCCTTGCCCCACTCAACAGTTTCTCATTCCATTCTGAATAAATTTGCAGAAAATGTAAAAATTTGTAAACATTTAAATAGTCAGAAAAAGTTGTTTAGTATTACTCCTCATGCAACCCCTTTGCATTTTCCACTCACCATCCCCTTCCTATCAGATGTACGCTAACAAATTAATTCTTATTCTGGTGTAACTGAAACCTCATTATAAAATAAGTCAAGTATACATGAATATGTTTTTAACCCATGTATGCCCACAACAGAATAAGTAATTGTCATTCCAAGTCACGGTGTAAAATGAATCAAGTACATACGGGTACATTTTTAGTGCGTGTGGCGTATATTTTTAAGAACATGTCTATAACTGTTCATAAGGTTTAGTCTTCTGTCTGGGCAAGTAAAACCACTTTTGTTAATGTTTGTTATAAAAGTATCCTTGTAGGTGTTAATCATTTGCTCTACTATAGTACTTCCACTGAAGAATAGTAACCGAGCCATCACCTTCAGTAATGTTGCACTACATGAAATGAAGCCAGCTGTATATGCTTAGTTAGGAGGTCTTCAGTTTCTAAAAATCCTTGGAAATAGAGTAGAACCTGCATTCTTTTAATTTTCTGTAGCTAAAATTGTGTTGCATGCTATGCAGATAATCAAATGCCCAGTTGGGACCTGTGAGTGTTCCAAATACATAGGTTGAGAATATACAGACTCATTTTCTGTGATCCTAAATCCCAACTTATTTATACTATAAATCATAGACTAATGGATTAGGAACAGTTTTATTTAACATGTTTAACAAATTTTTATTTCCCATGAAAAAGAGGAAGATGTGTTATTAAATTGCAGACCAAGTGGTGATTACACCTTAGTCTAATGTCAGGCACTAAAAACAAGAGATTCACTAAATGCATGGCTAAACATGTGCTATATAACCTCCAGTTTATTTTATGGTTTTCAGTCACTAATTCCACTACTATCTCATAATTAGGGAGTCTTTAAAGGTAGTCAATGTCTAAGATACATCGAACAGTCCAGAGTGTTAGTGAAGGCTTTCTGGTAGGCATCAAGAAATGACTTCTAAGCATTAGTGACACAACACTGGTCTGTACTCTGATTTACATGTACGCATTAGAATGTGTAGACTAACCCAATAGAAATACAGACCAAGAGTGAAGTTTGCATTCCTTGTGCTATACTCTCAAAGAAGTCACACTTTACATTTTAAACAACCTTAAAATGTGAAGATCAACTACGTTAAACAAAGAAAAAAGGCTTCAACCAAAATCCTGTTGAGTTTAATAAATGATGCTGTGAACCAAAATATTTGCTTAGAAGTCGAATGGACATTCAGTAAGCCTTACTGGTACAAACTACAGACAAAATTTTCAAGTATGTCTTAACATTTGATTCCACAGTCACATTACCCTTGAATTATTATGAACCAAATCCTGTCAGCCCATTCAAAAGTTAAGGATACCTCATCCATCGGCCCAGAGGACATGCTAGGTTGAATGATTATCAGTGCCAAATATGTCTGTTTTGCCCCATACTTAACTTCTTTAATCTAGTCCTTCCCACTGGTTATATTCCTGAAGCCTGAAAATAGCCACTGTAATGCTGTTATACAATGGTGACCTAATCTCAAATAATTCAGACCTTATTAATTTGGTATTTGAAAATCTGTTAACCCTGGACCATCTTCAATTTGGCTTTATCAAAGGATGGCCTTACCTCTTTATCTTCATTAATTTCTTTGGGAAGAGTCACCAAAGCCATGCACAGTGGTTACACAGCATATCTGGACCTCTCCAAGGCCTTTGACACTATTCCCCTGGTAAGCAATATTGACAAACCTGTAAATCTGAATATCAATACTTATATTTTATGATGGATAACTAACTGGCTGTCTGACATAATCCATGTGATTTGAGTAGCAGGTGCTACTTCTAAAAGCAAAAAAGTTAAAAGAGTTGTGTACAACAGAGCTCAGTGTGGGACCCTTTTCTATATGTCATCTATTTTTAGATCTTCAGGCCAACTCTCCAGGCATATGGTTATCTAAGTTTGTAGATAACTGAAAATTTGGAGTCATTATTCAGTCTTCTAGTGACTGACAATTGCTCCCACATGGGTTTGGCCATGTTAATAATTGGTGTGATGATAATGGTCTTTAAATTATATATGATAAAAGTAATATATTTAAACAAAACATTTTCCCATACCATACAGATGACATACCATACCAGAGACTATTATGAGGGATTTAGGCACTATTGTTAATAATTCCAAATCAGTTGTCCATTATGTTCATAGTAGACCAAAAAGCCTTCTAACCAGCTCATCTAATTTCCCAAGGCATGTCCTCTTGATCCATAAATATCTTAAATCACATCTTCTTGTGTCTCATCACACCCATTATTGAGTATGATGCCCCTTTTCATATGTATTTGTCTAAACATGTCAGTCAATGTGAGAGACCTCAGAGGTTCCTAACTGAAAAGGAGTTATCATGGCAGACTAGCAGCCCTACTTCTATATTAAGCTTCTTACAGACTCTGCCATGGGAATCTGCATCTGGTCTTTCAGGCCATGAATGTTACAACCTTCCTTCACCTTTGCAGTTGTACATCACCTCTTTTATGGTCCCACCACCAGTCGCAAATTTGTGTGTTCATTGACAGGTTCTCTATACATTACCAGCAGCATGGCAGCTACACACCTCTACAACACATCCCTTATCCTTCCACTGGGACAGGCAAATAGGCATAGCCCCTTCATTCTTCTCTTCTAACCCACGTCAGCTCACCCAGCAAAGGGACCAAACTTCAGATAAGTGAATCATACACAGGATACCATCCCACTATGTCTGGAAGTCAAGGAATCTAAGCAAGCATATTACTCTCTCTCTCTCCATCTTCTACTTCTTCAATGATCACTATGTTCAGAAATTGAAAAGTCTATATTTTACCTCCTGTTGATGTTCTACACAGTACTAATGTTCTTACACTAGATATATTTAAGATAATTTGAAAAATGTACTGTGGAACAGACACACTAACTCCATTTTCTTTTCTAGCTCAGCTTTCTATTTCCCACTGTCAAATCTTTCTACAGAAGACTGTCTCTTAGTGGCCATCCTCTCCTTCCAGATCATCTTTTCACTTATTTATAAAAGCAACTCTCATTAACTACTTAGTTTCAGTATCTTCACCATGTGTATAAGTAACCATTTTCCAGTGATAACAGTTTGCATGTTTTGCCTTGATCATGTTTCAGCAGATGAAAGTGTTTAAAGTACTGATTTTTTTGAAGGCTTCGGATTAATAAGCTGTAAAGTATCTACCTATGTTTACCTTTTTCAAGTTTTACTCCATAATGTACAACTTTTTTTTTGTTCCATTTACAACTTTGATTTAAGAGCAAAGGAGTCTAATCTTTAAAGTTATTCGATGATTTCATATAAATCTAACACGGTGTATGGTGAATCAGCTGAATGGCATATAAATTCCACAGAGTGGGAGAAACACCTAAGCCATGCATTATTTATAAGCAAAAGCACAGGAAGTATTTTGTAAGAAGAAAACCATTCATGCTAGGTTCATAGGTAGGTACTAGGCTATCGGCCGAAGGGCCTACGTAAGCCTAGCCAACAAGGTTCCCTGGCTTACACCACCCAAGAAAGTTATTTTCCTGTGCCACTGTTGAGCAGAGACACAGAAGTGATCCCCGGGGTGTATTTCCTATTTCCCATCCACTCGTCAAGATTTTTCTTGAAGAGTGCTAATGAAGAACTTTGCTTGACATAGATGGGTAGCCTGTTCCAGAGTATGGGAAGTCTCTGGGACAGGAATCTATCCCTCCAGCATGTCCTGTTTATTGTGGTGACAAGGTTTAGATCCCTAGAGCGTGTAGCTCGGAGGGATTGGGATTTCTTTAGGTGTAGCATGTCCAACAGCTCTGGGTTTGACATAGCTTTATATGTTAGGCAGAGATCACCTCGGATTAGGCGATATGCGACGGAGTAAAGCTGGAGTTTTTTGAGGCGGTCAGTGTAGGGCATTTGTTTGAGGCAAGTAATCCTCTTTGTGAGGTACTTCTGTGGCCTTTCCAGCTGCTGCAGATGTCTTGTGAGGTACATTCCGAAAGGGGCGTTGTACTCTATAATCGGTCTAATGAGTGTCGAGTAGAGGGGAACAATGACCTCTTTTTTCCTGGATGAGAACCCTTTTATGATGAGGTGTGCCACATAGAAGGACTTTCTGACTACTGTGGCGATGTGACTATCAAAGGGGAAACTACTGTCCATCTGGGTCCCAAGGTCTCTTATCACACATTCGGTGTTAAGTAGATTGCTACCTATGTGGTAGTTCATAGGTACAGAGTTTTTACCAAAGGGGATGACACTGCACTTTTTGGCATTGAGCTTGAGGCCATGGCTCTGACACCAGGCATCTGTCTCAGTGAGGCCATTCTGTAGGATGTCCACATCATTTGGGGACTTGACTATGGCTCCTAGTTTGCAGTCATCTGCGAACTTCATTAGCCAGAGGCCTTCTGTGTTGGCCTGTACTTCAGAGACATAGACACCAAACAGGAGAGGTCCCAGGACGGAACCCTGTGGTACGCCACTTGTCACTGCTTTGAGGTCAGATTTGGAGTCTACAACTTTTACAGAGTGGGTTCTGTCAGGTCTACTGTTGATTTCATTGTTAATCAGTTTCATTCAGTAATAAAGACCTTTATGTTCCCATCTTCCTACCTTCTGTAATAAAACAAAGTAAGAAAAAATTGTCATCTCTCCTTTCCACTTTTTTCCTTACATGCACACCTCATGGAATCAATACTTATTTTGTTATGTTTGCTTTATCAGAGCAGCAAAGTGCTCTGACCCCTAATTCCATTGAGATAGCAGGGCATTGTTTTATTTTTAGAATTCATCATTTGCATTTGAGTTTCTGAACACCATTACAGTGCTTCATAAATTTGATGAATGTATTAGCGGTTTTATCCATTTCTCATTTATGTTCTTACTACCTGTTTCAGTGCCCATTCTATTCACTGTATAACCCACAATGAAATCTACAGATTAACATACATTAGCCGTTTTTATCCATTCCTCATATATGCTCTTACTGCCGGTTTCAATGCCCATTCTATTCACGGTATAACCCACAATGAAATCTACAGATTAACATACAATAGCAGTTTTATCCATTCCTCATATATGTTCTTACTGCCGGTTTCAGTGCCCATTCTATTTATGGTATAACCCACAATGAAATCTACAGATTAACATACAATAGCAGTTTTATCCATTCCTCATATATGTTCTTACTGCCAGTTTCAATGCCCATTCTATTTATGGTATAACCCACAATAAAATCTACAGATTAACATACATTTTATACAGAAATATAGCACTTATTTTATCTTATTATTGCTTTATCTGTCAGTAATATTATTGCATTTTCTCTGCTTACGACACAAAAATTTTTGAAAATGTCTGAATCCAGGTAAACGCTGATCTAATTCAATGTCTCTCATAATTTCAACAAATGCATAAACAATGAGCTTTCTTAAGACTCCAACTTTGTCAACTGAATAAAATTACGTTTCAGACCGCAAATATGACAAGTGAATTCCTTTTTTCAACACTTAAGCCTTTTTTGCTATAATTTCATCTTGCACAGGAAAATTAACAGAACTGATGATTTTGTAACTCTTCATCTATGCAAAAGTTGTCACCTTCCAAAATATAAAGATTGAGTCAGTTAAGGTAAGATCAAGAGTTTCATCTGTTTCACAGGGTTCATAATTAGATTTCCTTCCCCGGATGACAAGTGAATAGCATAAATTGCAATGCACTGGAAGTCACCCTCATTTCTTCTGTTTTATGCTATGTGCATTAACATCACAAATTGCAATGTGTTGAAAGTCGCTTTCAATCCATCTGTTTTATGCTGTATGCACATTTTCTAATTAAATAAGTAAACTCTGATATCAAATGCACATTTTCTTCATATTTTTTGTTCATTAAAATAAAAAATACTGTCACAAGTAAGCAGAGCATATCAGAAAAGTAACAGACATTTTACAATATTAAGTCTGAACAATTGTCGATATAGCCATGTTTTTTCCAAACAATTCTCATCAACCCAAATAAAAACATTCTAATATATAAGACAGCAACTGTAAAAGAACTGAAGCAATTTTCTTTAACTGTACTATATTATAGCAGCTTGCATTTGTTACTATTTTCTATATAACTGCAAACGCATTTGACATTGCAGAATAATTCCATCCAAGGAAGAACAGAAAGTGTTACATATGCTTGAAGCCAGAAAACTAGGTCAATTACTGGTTGAAGAAGTGTTTAGAGGTGAATGTCTGTGTGTGTGTGTGTGTGTGTGTGTGTGTGTGTGTGTGTGTGTGTGTGTGTGTGTGTGTGTGTGTGTGTATAGGGGGAGGGAGGAGAGCTGAAGTTTACATCTCCAGCTGTGAGAGGCAAATAACAGTAATTTTCTTGCTTTACTTAACTTTTTCTCGTTTTCCTGGGAATGAATCTACAGGAAATGTAAAATAAAGAATGTATTAATCTTTATATAGTCACAAACCTATTATTAAAAGTACTTCAGTACAGGTTTGTATGAATTAGTAAATGTTTACATGGTCGCAAAACTAAGAGTAAAAGTTATTTATTGCTACACCCCACCACCACCCATTTTCCCCTGCCATTCCCCTTCACACCTCCACACATAAACTCTCTTCAGATCAAGTCCTTTCACACTTTCCAAAATTAAAAATACAAATTTCTTGGGTCCTTGCAAGTCCCACCTAGCAAAACCTTTCCATCAGTTCTTCCTCCTGAGTCCGTCCACTGGTTACATTCCTGATGTGTGAAAAACAGCCTGTCTATGGCTCTTCCATAAAAGGTGTTCCTCTACTCATCTTGGAAAATACAGGCCTAATAGTCTCAGTAGTAATATTTGTAAGGCTTTTGAATCTATTATTGATGAATTAATAATTATTTTAGGTGATCTTATATCCCTAGACAGACACTACTTCAGGTTTTTAAAAGGCAAGTCATGCCTTTCAAACCCGGTTAAGTTCTTCAAAAGGTAACACTTATCAATTTCATGGAAGAGGGACATACAGTATACTGTGGCAGCTGGGCCTTTCCAGAGTCTACAGTACTATCTCCACATGCTGGGATTACTGTCAAACTCTGACAAGGTAACACTCAATCATACATAACCTTGTGGATAGGTAACTGGATATCGGACACTACCCATTGCCATTAAGGTCAGTGGTATTTACTCTAGACAGGAAAAACATCATCATCAGTGCCCCTTTTGGCTCTGCCCCCCCTCCCCCCGGGTATATTCTTCACTGACAATGAAATTGATATCAAGGTACTATAGTTAACCAAGTATGTAGATGATTGTAAAATAAGGTGCTTATCAAATCCCATGCTAAGTCTCAAATTCTCCAGCAAGGGTTGGACCAAGCAAATGGTTGGTGTGTTAATCATGGAGTTCCTCTCAACACCAAGAAACAGCATAGTTTCCATTGGTAAATCTGTCATTAATATACTATATCATGAGCTAACTTTCCACTTAAATTTGACAAGGTCAGAAGTCATCAGGAACTTTGGTATTACATTGATAATGACATCTCCTTTGGTCATGGGGAGAAAATCTTTCTACTGTGCACAACTTACCCTTCATTGTTTGTTCTCAAGGCACACATATGTTATAATCTCGCTTTGTTCATTCCTTATTTGACCCTTTACTGAATATAATTCTCACTTTAGAAAGCACCCCACTACACACCTAAACTAACTCAAAAGACTAACATTTCCTGGCAAATACATCTCAGGTCTCAAGACCCTAAGCTACTAGGGCAGAATAAAAGCCCTGCCCCCTATTCAGTGCTGTACAGTTCGGAGGTCATTTTTGCTTAGGTTTCCATACTATGTATGAATAGGCACCCTTTTGACTCATTCACCTGTATAGAATCAGTGTTATGGTAAACACCTGCTCTAGAGACCTTAGTCTATACTACCATATCAACAGCAGCAGATGGTATGGCAGCTACCTAGTCTAACTTATCCCTATTTCTGGACGAGCTTGCTCTTGCATATCAAGTAGAAAACTTCCCTAATAATCTCTAAAACGAGTATGGATAACTGGATATGTGAGCATAAATTTTCACCTGGGATATGGTGGGAAAATCTGCTTAATGGATATACTATTAGACTCTCATCAACTTGTTGGCCATCAGTTTAGTAAGAACCTATGAAACTATGAATGAGTCCTCAGAACAATGCCGGACATTTTATTCCTCTGTATCCCCTTCCGATCTTGTGTATACACATACAGAATTATTCTCATTCCAGTGTAACTACATCCTCAGTGTAAAATGAGTCATGAAAATGTGGGGAATATTTTGCTGAATGCACAACCAGAAAGGTATAATTTTCATTACAAAGTAATACTAACCTCAGTGTAAAATGAATCTACTACATGTGGGTACTGTTTTAGAGCTACTACAGCTATATTTTTAAATCATGTTTATAATTGTTTAGAAAGTGGTAGCTTTCTATTTTGACAAGTAAAACCACTTCTGTTGTTGTTGTTTGCCTTGTAAATAATCCTTGTGGGCTTCAGTCCTTTGCTCTCCTGACAAGCTACCACTGAAGTACAAGAACCCAACCATTATCTTCAATATCACATACTAAAGAAACTCGGGCCAGTTATATGTGCTTATTTAGCAGTTCCACAGTCCTAGACATCCTTGGAAGTAGAGAAGAGTCTGGTTGTGATCCAGGTACTCTCTTAATCTTATGTAGCTAGAGTTGTGTCACATGATAAACAGAGAGTCAATGCCATGCGAGTGTCCCAAATATTTAGACTGTAAAAATACATAGTAGTTCCCTAATTTCCTTAATCCCAAATTTAAAATACTATAACTAACAGGCTACTGGATGAAGTACAGTTTTAGTTAACATTTTTAACAATTTTTCTGTTTCCCATAAAGAAGAAACAGATGTTTCATTAAAACAAAAATATATCTATATCTCCAGTTATGTGTAGTATATCTATAGCTATTTATATCTATATACCTATATCAATCTCTCTCTCTCTCTCTCTCTATATATATATATATATATATATATATATATATATACACACACACATACACACACCTATGTAGAGCTAGCTCAGTCTCTCTCCCAATATCTTTATATATCTATATATATATATATATATATATATATATATATATATATAGATCTATCTCTCTCTCTCTCTCTCTCTCTATATATATATATATATATATATATATATATATATGGTTCCCCTTCATATGATCGAATTTCTCTAAACTCGAAAGTCATAAACTCGAAACCAGAATCTTGAATTTAGAGAAACTCGAACATATAGAAAGGGACAAAAAAAAATTAACACCTTTCAAATGTTTTCGCACGGGGGCTTCACCCCCCTGCACACCCCACATGGGGGGCTGTGCCCCCTGTACCCCCCTACTTAAATATACCTACTCCGAGATCACACTATAGTAAAGGAAAGGGAAATTTCCCATTCTGTGCTATATGCATAAGCGCAAAATGGAAGATTTTCCATTCCTCCGCTATAGTGCAGTCACGGAACATTCACATTTAAACTGCTAGGATACAGGGGGACCTGGCCCCCTCCAATAAGGTAAGTTAACTTTTATTTTTTTAAACCTAAGGCTCCCACTCACAATTTCAAGTGAATGGAAGTTTGAGATTCTGGTCTCGAGGTTATGAATTTCGAACTTCCATCCATTCGACCTTGTGAAAGGGAACTATATATATATATATATATATATATATATATATATATATATATATATATGGATCTACTTTGAAATAATGAATCCCAAACTGTCAAAATTTACAGTGCTGAAATGATGAAATCACAAAATACTTAAAAGTGCACAAAACCGAAGCCCACAGTATCAAATTTCGAACAAAACAACATAAAATACTGAAACCTACGTATCCCCTACAAATTTAATATACCAAATCCAAGATCACACAATGTTTATCAAAAAAAATTTGAGATATCTGTATTTCTTTCAATATAAACCTGCCTTCCACAACAAAATATCAGTCCATCAAAACTACCTCTCTGAAAACGCAGTACATACCCTAGAACAGAACATAGATATCGATGTTCCTTCATTGTAAACCTACCTTACACAACAACACATACCGTCCCATTACAACATGTATTTAGTTTTAAATAATATAACCTTACCATGAAGTCTCCAGAAACAAAACAAGCAGTCTACGTAACACTGCAATACTCCTAAACAGTCGTACTAAAATTCCTTAAAGACCTTTCTCCAACTTCTCATTAATATTCAAACTACAAGTCAGCAAATTACAATAAGATTCTTTTAAACTACAAAACACTACACTAAACACCTGTACACACAGAAAACACCTCACTCGATCTATTTTTCAGCATTCTGAACTTTGGTTATCTGCACTTTCAGTATTTTGGTACCTTATCATTTTGGTCTCGATATTCTGAAGTTCAACATTATAAGATTTGTTAATTCAAAGTAGATCCATATATATAGATAGATATATATATATATATATATATATATATATATATATATATATATATATATATATATATATATATATATATATGAATGAACAAATCCCAATGAGGAAGGCAAGACACAATGCTGTAGAAATGGCAATATAATCTAAAGGAAGTTGCAGCTCAAAAAGATCTTACATAGAATACTTTTATTGTACAAAAAGTGAGCGCTTTCGCGATGTTATCCACACCGCTTCATCAGACAAAACTAAGCACAACTCTTAAGCTTATATAAGAGAGTTCAAAGCAAGTAAAACAATTATCCAATTAACTACTCAGGAAATAAAGATTTTAAAGGCATAATGTTTTAAAATGTAAGTCACTGTTGTTTCATTTAATAATACTTGCATGCAATATATATTTATTAAATGTTCATGCATACAAGAAACATAAAATCATTATAAAAAATCAGTTTAAAAATATATAAAAAACTCCTGTATAACCTAAAATTATGAACTACACTGTGTAAATGTTAATTGTGTAATCCCAACATATCAAATAAAACTGAGTATATTGCAAGTCCCTACAGCAACTGAAAAAGGGTGTGACTGGTAAACCAGCAAGCTCCTGGTTGCAATATGACAACTTGTTCCAGAGACACCATATGAATGTAGAACTATTGAATGGATGTAAACCTGACTGAAGACCTAACAGGATCTAACAAGAAATCTACCAAAATAAGTAAATGTGAATGTATAAGAAAACAGAACAACTAATAAAATAATGATGGCAGTCACTGAAACTAAATATAATATCAAGTTATGTAGGCTTGTGTCTACACTTCCTAGAAGCAAGATGCGGCTTAATCGATACATGCTCATTCATACCCCTCCCCCTATGGGATGCTAATCTAAATATCCAGTTAATTTCTGCCTCTTCTGTACGGTTAACTATGTTTCCCAAACGGATATTCTCATGTTCAACATGTAGAACCTGAAACTGGAAAGTATGTTCAGGTCCTTCATGAAGCATGTGCTTGGCCAGCGCACTATATTCCTGTCCACGTGTATAGCAATAGAAATGATCCCTTATCCTCTCACACAATGTTCTATTGGTTTTACCCACATAGAAATGAAAGCAAACTATGCAATGAGCAACATAAACTACATTCTTAGTGCAGCAGTTGCTATTGCATCTGATGTCCCACAGGCGTCCAGTGTCGGGATGCCTGAAGTAGTGTGACTCATCTATATGGATACACTGAACACATTTCCCACATTTCTGAGTAGCTGTAAAGCTATCCATCTTGAACTGTCTATCACTATTGCTGGCATTAGCATGACATAAGATTTGCTTTAAATTCTTCATATTTCTGTAGACAAAGGTAGGTTGGTCCCCAACCAAATCCTTAACTTTATCATCAACTATTAGAATGTTCCAATTATCGGAAAAAGCTTTCTGCACTACATGCCTATTATGGCTAAATGGTATTATAATAGGAATAACTTCCTTGTTGCTCCCTCAATTACCCCTCACTCTACTGGATTCAATTTCTGCTCTGGAAAAATATGGTTTAGCCCGAGTAGTCCTTAAACCATCAATACTATGATATGCCCTCGAGATGTCCTCAATTTTGTATCCCCGCTGTTGGAAACCTTTCTCTAATACATGCAATTCCTGTTGAAAATGTGAATCGAGACATGATAGTCTCGAAGACCTCATGGCTTGTTCTTTAATGATGTTGGGGAATATCTTGGGGTTATGCATACTGTGGCGATGCAAATAAGCAGGCCTGTAACAGGGTTTCCGATATACCTTGGTAGAGAATGTATGACCAGACTTAAAGATGGTGGTGTCTAAAAAATGTATTTGGTCTACAGAATATTCCATGGTAAATTTTAAAAAAGAACCCAAATTGTTCAGTTTGTCAAAAAACTCACATAGAGAACTATCACTACCTTTCCATAGAAGGAATAAATCATCTACAAACCTTCTATAGAAGAATATATGTGAGTTTTGTGTAATATAAATCTGTTCAAATGCAACCATCACAAGATTAGCGTAGCTATTGGCACAACTAGTGCCCATCGCTACCCCTTTCGTTTGCCTATAACATACATCATTGAATATAAATACATTATTTTCCAGGACAATCTCCATGAGAAGACACAAAAGATCTACTTTCTTCTCATCTGCCTCCTTTTCTCCAAGCATGAGCTGTTTGATGTACCCAACTCCTGCATCATTAGGAATGCATGTAAAAAGGGATACAACATCCAGAGTCACAAGTAACATGTTGTCTATATAATTAAGTGTCTCAGTGAATGCAAACAAATCACGTGGAAAATGTTCAGTATCTCTGAGAACATATGTATAAGATCTTAAGACTTGCTTTAGCTCTATATCTAGATAAATAGAAATTGGCTCGGTCAACCATCCAGAGCCTGATACTATAGGTCTAAAGTCAGGATGATATAAATTCTTATGTACTTTGGGTAATCTAGTGATCGTAGGTATGAGGGGAAATTCTACCAAAAAATATTTAAATAAATCATCCGGAATAAGATGCATGCATTTATATTCATATAGTGTAGAATGGATATTCTGTTGAAGAGAAAAAACCTGTTCCCTATCAATCATCTCATATGAAGAGTTGTCAAGCATTTGTTCCATTTTAGTGCAGAATCTAGCGCAACCACAGGCCCTCCCTTATCTGCAGGCCTTATAATTATACTATCATTTTGGCTTATGTCGTGTAGTGCAAGTCTTTCAGACTTAGTTAAATTGTTGTGGTTAATGTTATTCATGAACATTTTATCTCTATATATACTATTCTCCACCGCCTTAATGAAAGTATCTACATTTGGTGGTAAATGTGGCAAAAAAGTACTGGTACAGCGTAATCTGCTGTTTGAATTAACATTAGTATTACTTTCTGAAAACATTAATTTCAAGGTAACATTATGGGTGAACATATGCAAAGACAGCATAGCTTGACTAATGTCCATGTTGGACGCTGGCACGAA